>NC_088303.1:32934000-33065062 GCF_032854445.1 Liolophura sinensis
CTCAAGCTGCATTATTTGTACTGAACATACACAAAAAACAAGATATTACACTCAAAAAATAATAAATAAACATTTAACAGAAAGTTTGTTGTTTGAGTGATCTTAGTCTGCATTATGTCATAACAGCAGATTATTCTGTTAATTATAGCATGCATACATACATGTGTTCTAATAATTGACCGGCCCGGATAGCACAGTTGGTAGAGCGTCCGCTTCGGGACGGGTAGATCCAGGATCAATCCTTGATCGAGTCACACCTAAGACTTTAAAAGAGGAAGTTGTAACTTCCTCGCTTGGCGTTCAGCATGAAGGGGATAGTGCAACGACTGGTTGACCCGTATCAGTATAATGGATCGGGCGGGGCCGCTTCGGTAAGTCGTCACAGTGAAGCAGCACTAAATAAAAGAGCGGTGGAAATCCGTCCTGCAACAAGGAGGCACATTACACGTACATGCACCCTAATGATTCCTTCGTCGTCATATGACTGAAAAATTGTTGAGTACGACGTTAAACCCCAAGCACTCACTCACTCACTCTAATAATTGTACTACACTAACAGGATATTAATGCTGCATTTGACACAGTATAAAGTTATAATAAAAGATCAGCTTTTAGCATCATTCAAACAACATGCTTCCTGACACTTCGACGGATTTAGCGTAATGGCTCATCTTTCTGGTATTTAATAAATTAACTTTAATGATGGTTATTTTCAATGGGTATAACAGAACTACTGTAAACATAATATGTGTTTTAATGTATATGTAGTTAAAACGCGCTTATTGGTTAGACGAAAGATGAAACACTTTTGTCCGCAGGTAGCAGAACGATTGTCAAAACTTTAAATCGAGAGCTGAGAAAATATTCCGTTTAATAGTATGCGGATTACAATTGAATCCATGCCAGCCATCTCATTAATCGGTATGCTGTAATCGGTCATTGATTTCTAGATCAATTCTTGATTTATTTGATTGGCGTTTTACGCCATGCTCAAGAATATTTCACCTGTAAGACGGTGACCATCATTATGGTGGGAGAAAGCCGAGCAGAGCCTTGTCGAAAGCAACGACCATCCGCAGTTTGTTGCCAGACCTACAGACGTACCGGTTGGAGAAGAGGCTAGTATGAGCTGGACTTGAACTCACAACGACCGCATTGGCGTCAAGTAGTAAGGAGAAGAACATAAGTATGATACAAATATCATATGAAAGAGCATGAAAAGCTATTTACAAATATGCTGTTTAATATTTCTTCAATTTGTTTTCTATCAGGAGAAAGGTGGATATTTGGGATAACCTTTTGGCATATATGGTGTTTGCAAAATAATACTCTAAATAAGGATGTCATACATTAATAAATTTATTTGAATGTAAATTGGTTGTTTATGTTCAAACACGTGCATTTAATCCGGCTTTTAACAGTATTTATGAATATATTAAACACATCAATATGATTAAAATTCAGGTAGAACACATCTGTCAGATGACAAGACCAAATTCTAGCACGAGTATATTTCTTAACCTTGAGACTGATTTAGAATATTATTACGTAGAGATGATATATACCAAGAGGTGGTCCCAAATACCCACCATAGTTGAACAGATTGGCAACTGCAGGTCTGGTCTCCGTTTCATAGCCGTCTGATCTGCTTTACATCAGGAGGCTGTACAGAGTAGTCTCCCATCTCTTTCAAAATCCATTTTCCATTTGCAGAGCTGTAGCCCTTGTATTGAGATTCCTGTTGAGTAGTTTGATTAGGTAATTGACTAGTGTCACTTCACTGAAAACGACAAGTTTGTGGAGTTTCCATGTTTCGGTTTAATTAAACCACCATCAGGAATGAAGAAATGCGATAGCAATCACCGATCAGAGATAAACAAACCAGCGCAAATACAATCTAATTTTTGCTATTATTTTAGTGGAATACCCCCACTGAATTTAAAGGCAAAGAAAACACTAACGTGAAGAATGTCAGATGAAAGACCATTAAGCACTGTTCAAAACAACAGTTTTATTTTTTAGAATTTTTTCAACCTAGTAAAATTCATTTGAAACTTTGGATTCTACGCCGACCTTTTCTGACCATATTTGGGGCCAATGACGTCACATCAGGTTTTTTCCACTCAACACGCATACAAGGTTAATGTCATCATTTAAAGTAAATGAACTTACAGAGCTATGAGTGCATTCGCCGAGTATACCTTGAAACGAACGCCAAAATATAGACGTTACGTCACTGACACCTTCTTGATGAATACGTACCACACTAGAGTCTGATGTTTAAAACCATTTTATTTGCTGTTGGAAAATTTCTATTAATATTTTCTATTGAACTATTTTTCTGATCAGTGTTTAACGGGTTTTTATCTTATATACGCTTCATGTTAGTGTTTCTTTTGCATTTAATACCATTCACGAAATATCAGCCTCATCTGTGACAGTGATACAGTTGAAAGTCCGTAATCAAGATCGTACAATTTATAAAGTTTGTGGTCATTTTAACTTTGTAAAAAGTATATGGACGAGTCTGATATTTATTGAAAGGCAATAAGTGTAGTTATTCTTGGTAAATATAGAGCTATTTTGTTGTTACTGAGTGTCTGTTTTGCATTTGTACGGTTTGATTGCCGTTATTATTACCCACTATCTGGACGAGACAAAGATGGACGGAAAGTCATCATAATAAAACTTGGTAAGTGTTACTTGTTCGATTATTTAATAAATACTATATATATGTTACAGCACATACTTTATTACTGAATTCAAAATAAGTGATTCTTATATCTTGAAAAGGTCATAAAGCGACTCGCATTATAATTTTTTCGAATTTATAAATTTTTACGTGTTACAAGTGCATAGAAGAGGCTGATATTCTGCGGTAGGTCATTATTTAACCTATTCTAAAATAATAGCAAAATTTTTTCTTGCAAAAAAAAGTCTCCTAGGATTTTAGGAATTTAGGAGAATAGTTAGAAAGAGTGAGCCACGATCTGTAGTGACTGATTATTTGCAAGAATAGTTATAATAGGCGAGTCTCAATCTGCAATGTTTTTGAATGAAAGATTTAATATTGTAAGATACAATCTTCCGCCCAATGGTTTTGTTCCAGCAATCACAAAGAAATGTCCTGCAAATTCCATGAGTTATTCCATATTTTCTTTTAGGCAATTTGTCAACTTCCGGTAAGGAATATGGCCCCAACGACGTAATACATGGGTTTACTCTTCTCCATGACTTCCTGTACCGAGACGAAAATATTCAAGTGAATGGCTTCGTCTATGTATCAGACCTCAGTGCATTCAGCATGAGTCGCGTGACTTTCATGGGCAACTGATACGTTTACAAAAAGGATCAAACTGCTGGATGGTATGTATATTTCTCATAATTACAAGTTTTTTTCTCATAATCACAAGACTTTTTCTCGTATTTAAAGTATACTCAAAAAATACATAAACGCACGAAGCAATTTTATATTGTTTTCTCTCAGTATTAATAACATGTTTACTCAAAAAAAAAAACTAAGGTAAGCAGTCATTTTCAATTTCAACTTCAGTTTCCACAAGATTTTCACATTTTAAGGGAGATAATCCAGACGATATGGCAGCTTGAAAATGGAGTAGCCGCTAACCACAGTTCACTTCGTGATGCTAACAGTAGACACACTGGGTATAATGACGACTAAGGCATAAATATGAAGTTTAATCTTGCCAAAATATGACAAAACTAATCACATTATAAAGTTTATGTTTTGCATATGAAAACAAATGTTCACGGCACAAAGAAAAATATTTTTGAAAGCTTCAGTCAAAATATTTTCCCTGTTAATGTAGATCTCCATACAGTAAAACGGAAAGACAGGGCCTCATTTGAGCCTCATTTGACTGAGATTGCTTTTTTGGCGGGTTATTATTAAGCAACCATCTGTTCGACCAAGTTTTATACTTCTGATTCGGAAATTTACGGTGTGATTGTGCCGTGATTTTGAAATGTACAAATTAATACTTGATTAATAAAGTCTCACATTTGTACATCTATCTATCATTCGTATGTCGCCTTCATCCGCTGCGATTTCACGTCAGTGTGATCAACTTGATCAACATATACCCGGTGAAGGGCCGTAGTTTCTTCAAACCTTACTTCAAAGGTGAAATTAATTGAGGAATGCACAATTGCAGTAATGAAATAAATCAATACACCACTGAATTTTCTTTCATGTAAGATAGCCAGCGACAATGGCTTTCACTTGTCGTACATATAAACAGTTTCGGCATTAACATGGTTGCATATCTGTTCCCATGGATTTTAATCAGATATCAAATATTAATTTCGTTGTAATTAATGTCTTTTGGTGAGACTTCACTATATATTTACCTTTATATTTTGGTACACATGTTTGTAATACATGTACAGATTTGATTTCAGTCGGTCAAATCTTCGCTGACTGGTGCGTAAAACGCTCATCTCCCCATACATGCTTGACCATTGCAACGTAAAGCTTTAGAAATCCTGAGATCTTCACACAAAGCCATTTGTGAATAAAGTCAAATTTTAAAACATCGCCAGAATGCTTACTTTTTGATAATGAAAGTTGAAGTTATTGATACATTGAAGTTGAAGTTGAAATGCTACATTTGTCTCCACATTTATATGGTGATCAGAATTTCATTTTTTGTCGTTCCGCACTAGCTTAAGGTCAGTGTTACCGTTGCTTGATTGGGCTCTACACTAAAAAAAAAAAGAAATCTTTTAATTTTAATAGGAAGTCTGTTGTCTGTGTGACGCTAGACTGTATTCTGTTGTTGAAACAGACTATTCTGTTAAACGTAACACACATATTCCATTAATTCAATATAAAGATTCTATCAGACAAACAGGATTTTTTGTTGAATATTACAGAATATTGTGTTATAATAACAGATTATTGTAGTATAAGTTTCTGTTAAAATTAACAGATTATTTTTTTAGTGTACCGTTAGATTCTTTTGTATTTCTAACCAGAGGCGGTCCTTGTATGGACAAAAATAGGGCGTGAAAATGTCAACCAAATAAAGAAACGTGTCGCTTGACTATTATAAGCATCGAACTGCATGTATTCATTGCAGAAAGCGCACTGTGGCAGAAACAAGGGGGCTGCACTTTTATAACGGAGGTCAGATGTTTGACGTTCTCTATGGCCTTCTCAAGCAGTCATTTTCGAAAAAGATGCAAGACAGGGTAAGACCATGGGCTGTATATAATCCATTGCTTTAATGTTAGTGTTTATTAAGTGTGATGACTACACAGCATTTTAATAATCCTAGACCGTTGACAACTAATAAAAAAATATTTTCACCTCTTTGTGTTTCTGGCCTAACCCTACTGAAGCAATGGTGCCGTATAGAAGGCATAAAAGCTGGTAATGTCTTAGCATCTGTATGAGCAGTTAGCATAAACCCTGTCCAAGATAAAGTTGCAGAATGCCTTATTTCATCGATTAAGTGTTACTAATTAGCCATTAGCCAATTATCACACTGTCACCACTGCTCAGGTATAACTCCCTATGCTGTTGTCTTTTATATTGATATTATGACATTTATTCCAGGGACGTTCAGAAACCTTGGACAATTACGCTTCTTGGAAGACAACCGCTATATATACACCGATATTATATAAAAACCATTAACCTTCGTCCAGTCAAGTCGCAGGTTCCAATCCGGCTTCCGCTGATTTGGTTGCGTCTTTTAATCAGTGATGTTTCTTAGGTAGTTGGTTAGGTGATATGGTGTTCTCTTGACTGTCTCCTGCTTCACCCGCCAACAAGGCCTATGACACAGTCATATACTACTGGAATAAAGTAACTGTGCATCATCTGCAGTTATGCCATGTTCTAATGAATTAAGATAAGAATATGATATTTGTATTCTGTTTAATCACTGTTTAACTGTTGACAGGATAATTTCGAAATCTTTATGGTTTGACACTAGGCATCATGACACGCACCTCGAAGAGATGTGGTGTCAAAAGTCAGTTCACAAACTCAATATCGTGTGTGTCCACCATTGGCGTTGATGCAGGCTTGACAACGACGACGCATAGACGACACTAAGCGAGTGAAGAAAGCTTGGGGAATGTTGTTCCATGTCTGAAGCAACATTTGTCCCAAATCAGCTAACGTCAATGGCTGATTCGGGCCCTGACGTAATCGCCGTTCCATTTCATCCCATGGGTGCCCTATAGGGGACAGGTCAGAAGAAACTGCTGGCCAAGGGAGTACCGGAATTTTGTGCTGTCTCAAGAAATCCGTCACAACACGAGCGACATGTGGACGGGCATTATCTTGCTGAAGTGTGATGTTACGTCCATGTCCTTGAGTGAACGCTTGCACATGAGGCAGAATGACCTGGTCCCTGTATGGCAGGCCTGTCAGATTGCCATTCACAATGACAAGCTTGGGTCCGCCCATGAGATGTGATGCCTCCCCATACCATAACGCTGCCGCCACCAAACGCTCGACGTTGAACAACGCACGCGTCAGCATAACTGTTCACCTGGACGTCTGTACACCCTTGCCCTGCCATCTGAGCCGTCCAGATGAAATCTCGACTCGTCAGTGAACAGAGCACAATCCCAATCTTGTCTCCTGTACCGTAGATGTTGTCTGCACCAGACAAGACGTGCCTGTCGGTGACGTTGGAGCAAAATCGGACGTATGGCAGGACGTCTGGGCCGCATGTTGCGCTCCCGCAGTCGGTTCCGTACAGTCCTGGAAACTGATTGGGCGTAAGCCAGGAATGGTCCGAGCAGTCACACTGGAACTCTGGAATCGATTCCTTAGATGGGTCAGCCGAATATGGTTGTCTTGCTGACGTGACGTCACACCGTGGACGGCCGGACCGGGGCAAATCTCTCGTGTTCCCATTCTGTTGAAAACGTCGCCATATAGAGGATATCGTGTTTCGATGGACACCAAAATGTCTGGCAACTTCATTCTGGGCCATTCCAGTATCCAGCATTCCCACGGCTCGGAGACGCTGATTTTCTGTAAGCCATGGCATGTTGTACGCACAGTTTATCTTGAAGTTAACGTGTTTTCCACAACATTTAGAGGCTAAAGAATAATCAACAGTTCTTCAATTTTCGAAATCAGGTGTGTGAACTCCATGTGTCAAACATCATGCAGAATGTGAGTCATGTCATTATACACGAAGTGCACGTGCCACGCGCGATACGTGACATGACATTTCATGAAAAATGCTTGGCTAAATGTTTATTGACGGTTAGTGTTTATAACTTTTCAAACATCTTTTGTTTTGTCTCATTTTCTGTGATGCACAGTTACTTTTTTCCATTAGTATATAAGAGAATCATTCTTCATGTTGGTATGAAACACTTATCAGATAGGCCTACATAAATAAATTTATTGATTTAAAACTGAAATTATTCACCTTGTAGTCTAACTTATCGTCAAAGTATCATTTTTTTTTCTTTAGGAGTCCCCCAGTAAATTCATTGTAATGCAGTGACACAATATGTATGATTTAGCAGTTTAATTGATCTGTGTGTCTATATGCCTAAGTATTTAAACAGTCACTGTGTACAGTTGCTCTCGTAGAGCAAAGAGGATGTTTCACTGGCAGAATGATATGAGAGAAAGGTGTGTGTGTTAATACAGCTTGGAAGCGGGTTGTGTTGGCGGGAAATGTTGTAACGATTATGATCAGTTTAAGACTAATCATATCGTGGGTTCCGAATCCAGATCACGTCAGCTTTGTTATATGCAAGGTACGAAGTAGTTTTCTCCAGGATATACTTATTTTCCTCCTTGATTACCGTAAATAAGTGAGCGAAATGTGTTGCGCTACTCATTTGAAAACGTGAAATACGTGTATTACCAACTTACCAACAGATTAACAATCTTTGTATTTATTCTTGACGTCGTTTTACTGAAGTGATTTGAAAAAGGTGTTAGTAGCCATACTTAAAGGTTGTCCGGAATAAATACAGAAGATCCTATAATCAACATTTAACTTCTAAAAAGTGCCACATGCGGAAGTTAGACACATCTTGTTCTCAACCACGTGGCGCTATGATTACAGGTTGTTGACCACGGAAACAACTTCAGCGCCATCTACAAATACGTAGACAAAGCCATGCTTCCGGAAGAGTATCTTCCCGACGACTATGACGGACCGTGCGCTGGATCGAAACAGAAAATACTAGGTAAACTAAGATTGCCAAACTGAGTCACATATATACAGCCAGGCTAATTATATGTTTTATTTGATTGTTTTATTTTGACAATGTTGGTCAGTAATATGAGTGGAGGAAACTGGAGTGAGTGGCGTAAACCGCCGACATGCGGGGCTATTCAATGAAGAACTTTCCCAGTTATAATTTAACTACCCACTGGCTCGCTCGGACATTGTTTATCTATGATATGTTATGGTTGAATGCTTGGTGACTAGAAGTGGAATGCTAGAAGTATTTTACCGGTATATTTGTCGTGAGTTAGTGGCTTGTTTGATACTGCCCGTTTGATACGTTCTATTTCACAGCAATTTTGCCACAGCACGCTATTTTGCTGTTAATACCACTTCACTAATGCTTCGTATTGTTTTCAGATGAGTACTTGGCGTCACTGAAATCGGCTGTTTAGAGAGTATATGGCCAGTCTCACCAATGGACAATATTTTGTGGATTCCGCCAAGAAACCTAAGAAGGGTCAGGAGGAGAACGCGTCTTTCAGACCTCTCGTTATGTCGTAGGATTTATGTCTCCGCATGTTGACATATGTCATAGGATTTATGTCTCCACATGTTGACATATTTCATAGGATTTATGTCTCCACATGTTGACATATGCCCTACGGTTTATATCTTTCACATGTTGCCATATGTCCTACGGTTTATATCTTTCACATGTTGCCATATGTTCTACGGTGTATATCTTTCACATGTTGCCTGGCAAGTCTGTAGAATAGATTTAAATGTTGATAACTGAGTCGTGGCGCTTTCGTGTGCACAAATGCGTTATGGTGCAATTTCAGAAATTCCTCCTCGTGTACACAGATTACATCAAATTAATAATTTTATTTGTGAAAACTTATTTTTTAACTTTTATCAACTGTAGTGTACCCACTGCCTTGTGGGCGTCTTACTTTTTCTACAGTTGGTAGGCCGATGCATAACTGACTTGTAAGACATAGCTCTAATCATTGACTGGCGGTTTTAGATGTCCAGTCTGTTTACTGAATTTTGCACATCCAACTCCTTCCTTATTAGTACTCCCCCCACCCCGCTTCATTTTCAGTGCGTATCCCTTCTATATATCACCTCCAATTTGAAATCCTGACGCTAAGACGTATCATACCTTGAGATATGTCCATCGCGAAAAAAGAAAAGATGATGTTAAATATTTTACAAGTTTTGAATACAATGATTGAAGAATCTGGAAGATTGAATAAATTTGAGAAATAAAAATTTACCTTGTTTTAAACGCACTCCTACCGCCATGACTTCAGCATAATACGAGTGCATGCTGTTTATGTGCACCAATGCATCATATAGTGCATAAATTGTCTGTTGTTATTCTTATACGGGGCTTTCGCTGACTCATACAGCTGAGGGCGATATAATTGTATTTCTGCATAAACCAGCATCATGATATCCTGAAGGGCTTCATATGAGGACTGGCCCCTTTACAATGTGATTGTATCTTAAATGTGCTAAAAACACAGCATTTCGGTTGAGTACGGTTTTACGCCATACTCACTATATTTTACTTATACGACGGCGGCCAGCATTACGGTGGGAGGAAACCGGGCAATGCCCGGGGGGAAACACACGACCATCCGCAGGTTGCTGTAAGACCTTCCCACTTACGGCCGGAGAGGAAGCCAGCATGAGCTGGACTTGAACTCACAGCGACCGCAATGGTGAGAGACTCTTGGGTCATTACGCTGCCCTAGCGCGCTACCCACTTACATAGCATTTCGCCAATTGAAGTCTAATAAATTGTAACTAATATTACTGCTTTTTTAAACCTGATTCTGTTTATGTCATGGTGCTTGGGGTCAAGTACTTTGTAAGCATATCCACGAACAGTCGAAAAAAAACATATAAACTGAGGTAACTTAACAAGTGGTGGGATTTCGCCGGTAATACGTGTGACCATTTCCCAACTGTCATACTGTCGTCACTGCTCTGATTTTTCTCTTCGTATATGCTGTAGTCCTTCATTTTGTTCTCGTCGAAAACGAACGATCCTGGGTTAAATCCAGCTCTCTCAGTTCGGCTGAGGCTTTGAAAATGTACTATAAAGCGAAGTATGGTTTTAAGCAAAATGAAGAAGGACATGCCAAAAATATATATATTAAAAAAATTCATATTTTATATTTCCTAATAACCCCTCTATTTGATCCATATTTTCGTGGGATCAGTTTAGCATCCCCACTACGGCCTCTCCTCTTGACCGGAGTTGGTTTGACAGCTATTATCGCTGCCGTAATCACAGCAGGCTATTTAATTCCCAGACTGATCGCTTGGACTGTGGGAAAACTGTAGTTTAAATCAAATTTTACATTCCAACAAGAAAGTTTAGAAGTTTTGTGGTGTATGTTACACCACATCATGTACTCCGCATTCAAAAAAAAGCCGTTTCATGTAGCCGTTCATGGTTTTTCTTCTCCCATAATCTGAACACCATCGACTTAGCAGAAATTCTTGAGTACGGCGTTAAGCTTCTATCAGATAATCTAGGCTCTTGTAGACAATAAAAGAATAATTAAGAATATCTGGGCTGAAGATGGTTCGCTTCCATTTATTGTACATCAACGTTAACGGGTTCAAAGTGATACACCCATTTGACCCAACACGTTAAAATTCGCAAATGTTACATGTAAGCAACACACCAGCAACAATGACGTTGTTAACTCGGCTCAGTATACTATTATCGGATGCTGCGACAATTTTGGTGTTTTCAATATGGCATTCCAGTCAGACAGCATTGAGAAATGACCGATCTACTGTTGACGGAGGGAAGATGTATCCAAGCCAAAACAAACAATTTTACATCTATAGTAAAACGCGGGGTCTGATTTTTGCTATGGTTTGACCTCTACGGGTAAACAGGGGTCATCGAAATACTGAACAATCACTGACTAAAGCATTCTCCCCTTCCGACGACCTCTGTTTATTTGGAGAGGTCAAATTATATATATATATATATATATATATATATATATATATATATATATATATATAATAGTGAGCGGGGTGCTACATCTAAATTTAATAGTAAGAAATGATATTTGAAAAAAGATAACAGGAATGCGTACCTTTTTTTCCCTCCAAGGCCGGACTGTTGGGAGACAGCAAGTATAGCGGTAACATCGCCCTTCCGAGTGTACTCTGTTCCACTCTTCCATCCCCTCGGACAACTCTTGAAACCACTCTGAAGGTATAAAAAAGTCAGCCTATAGGTCATTTAAAGATCTGAAATCTGTTTTTCTTCCTCCATTGAAGATTGTAGGTCGCAAAACTAATAGATATCTACACTGTATCTTACATCAAGTATTCTTCAATTAGGTCCGATATAAGTTTCGTTCTTCCTATGTAGCTATATTTATTTATTTAATATTTTTTATTGATTGGTGTTTTACACCGTACAAAAGAATATTTCACTTATACAACGGCCGCCGGCGTAATGGTTGGAGAAAACGGCACAGCACGGGAGAAACCAACGATCATCTGCAGGTATTATCAGACCTTTCCACGTATGGCCGGGAGGAAGACAAGATGAGCTGGACTTGAACTCACAGCTCAAAACACAGTTTTTGTTACTCGAAGTTGAAACTTAGGCACATTTGTCTTAAAACATTGATTAGATGGGTATGGTCGAAAAATAAAAAAGGCATTTCAAATTTTGACTTATGTCAAAAATGATTTTGCGGAATCACACGCACAAAACGTTACAAGCGCAAAGGCGGTCAAGAAAAACTGGCAAGGAGCTGTATATCTACACAAAAATACCGTTTTTCCCAAACTGCAAGCAAATTAATTAACCGTCAAAAAACACACAGACTTAGTTCACAATTTGTAACTGGATTATTACCCAACATGGAGGAAGTGGTGTTGTAGACAACAACAAAATGGTGCTTACCTGTATCATGGTACAACACAGGATGGTCCCCAGTCGGCTGTATTATGGTTTGAAGTATGTACTGGTGGTTACTATACAATTCAACTCATTTTTATAGGGAATAAAACGCACGTTATTTTTTTGACACAGACATATTTCATTTCTAATCATTCACAGGTATGCTTACAGGTATATAGACATAACTAGATCAAATGCTGATAAAATAAAATTGTATTACCATTAACGGTAGTTCATACACACTAGTCTTTAAGAAAAAGTAATAAACACTGACAGCTGGGGCCCATTTCACGAAGCTTCGCCTGTTTCACAAAGGGTCGCCCGCTTCATGAAGGGCCGTCCGTATCACGAAGGGTCGCCTGTTTCATCTGTTTCATGAAGGGGTGCCGGTATCACGAAGGGTCGCCTGTTTTATCTGTTTCATGAAGGGACGCCCGTATCACGAAGGGTCACCTGTTTCATCTGTTTCATGAAGGGACGCCCGCTCTCTTGAACACAACGTAGCGTTAAACATATGGGTAATTACCACGCATGCTCTCCTAAAACTAAAATATTACTTATAACTTCAATTATGTTAAATGCGACATTTTGGCAGTGGTGGAAGAGGAAGAAAATGTACATCATTTAGCATCGTTATACTTTACAAAATGCTTAAAAAAAAGTTTTGATTCATCATTATCTTATGTCAGATTCATAATTTTAGGTGTGTGTTTTTTACACACGATTATGAATGTTAAAAATTGTATAATGTAATAATACAACTGCAAGGCAAGCAGTCTTTACATACAGGGCGTAATGTTTCAGTTGTTAGTGCTGTATTTTACACCATTTAACATGTTGTGTCATTTTAACACTTGGAAAATTTAGTAATTTAATATTTGCTTTTTAGGAGAGTAATAGACACTGATTGGATATGAGTATTCGCATGCACTACAGCTGTCAAAGGAAACACCACGTAGGATGAGTGGCGAGGAAATCCAAAATGAAGCTGAAGAATATATTTTCAAATTGGATTTTTTTTGGCGTTTCAACTTTGGATTCCCATTCAGAGTGTGCGTGCACTAGGACTAGATATTTTGTTAAAATCAAACCAGGAATAGAATACTGTAAAAGACATATCAGTATATCGCTGTGCATGTTCCAAAGACGACGGCGTATGAACCAACTTGCAGCTGAGCCAGCGAGATCCTCTCCCAGGGTCTTTCCTGTCAGAGGTATACTCGCCAAAAATATAAACACACGAAGCAGTTTTATATTGTTTTCTCTCACTATTAAATAACGTGTTAACTCGACATGTTTGGCAAAGTATTCATTATCATTTGTGGCTTCAATTTCAGAGTGAAAATGGCAGAGTGAAAACAGAGTGGGCGGTAATCACACTTCAGCGCACTCAGTTCCGAGTGTGTCCATCGTCAGCATGGCGAAGAGCATTAACTGTGATTACCGTTAACTGTTTTCATGCTGCCATAGCTCCTGGATCAAGATACTTTTTTGTGAGGTATGTTGTGACCTATTCTGCGTCGAAGTAACTAGATTACAGTAGTCAAGAAACAGACAGTTGGTGGGATTCTGGTGGAAAAAAAAATGCTGACATAAAAAGCTAAGTCTCTAACAATCATATCATTACAATACATCTGTTGAAAGATACACGACTCGATCGTGTTTTAATTTGTGTCTATCAATACATACCTTACTTGAGAGTATACACGTACATTTATATCGGAGCTAGTTTTTAAATACGTCGTACTTTGTTCCGAAAGGAAAATTAGGCAATTAATCGGACCTGTTCACTCAGCAGAATATAAAAATTAACAAGATATTTTTGGAATGAAAAGTGTAAGTGTTCCTTGAAAGGAATTATGTATAACAGTGGTGAGTACACACTCAGTTTGTTTTGGTGTGTTTTGTTTTCTCCTTTATTAGCATTGCCTTTGTGTGAGTTAGTTTCCAAAAAGGCGAAATGTTACCAAGCCATGTACACTTTCCTACACTGTAAACGTTATTTAGACTTTGGATAGAGTGGTACGTTGTTCGAATCCGGACGGACACTGCGGACGGCCAGGTTGTTGCTTTACGTCAGTGAGGGGTGTCATGCCTGGTGTCTTCGACATGATACTTCAGTGGAGGCAGCACTTTGGTGGCATGGACTCACCCTGCCACGAGAAGACATGGTATATGTGCACACACCTAATGACTCCTCGTTGCGCGTGGAATTATTTTCCCTTTGCTATGGTTTGCTTTCATTATTGGTATAAATAATACAGCAATTATACATATATATATATATATATATATATATATATATATATATATATATATACAGCAATTACGGCCAATCTGTTTAACTTCTATGGACATTACGTTAATTATTCGCCTTTTTCACTCACACACTCCCATCCACGTAACTGTCCGTGCTGCATGCTTGTACCCTGCGCCGTACAGGTGCACGGCTGATTAACAGGTCTTAACCGGACCTTGTGCGTCTGAGGCTGAGGTCCGGTTAACTCACAAGCAGGAAAAAGGTGTTTAGCATACAGTCCCCCTATAATGAAAGGGAGCCGCTCTCATCTACATGTATTTACATATGAACACGTGGACTGCATGTTCTGCTCATTAGCTCAATTATCGTTTACGTTCAACGGAATAATTTATCTCATTATGTGTGTAGTATCGGTTATATTAGTGTTATTGGCCCTAAACCACTAAAGGGCCCAGTTTACCAGGTCTACCGTGTTATGCCATGGGATACCTGTCAGCAACCTGCGGCTGCTCGTGGATTTCTCCCAGGCTCAGTCTGGTTTCCTGTCACCATAATACTGGCTGCCGTCGTACAGGTGAAATATTCTTGAGCACACTGTAGAACTCCTGCAAATAAATAAATAAATAAATGAACATAAACTTGTCTTTCAAAAGGATACTACCAACGTAAACTCCAGTCTATCGCGATAAGATGCAGATTTCCATGTAGTTATAAACTGTCACGTCGCCATACATGAATTCCCCGTTTCTAAATTCGCGTATACACTCTAAAAACTAGGATGTTAAATTGGCAGAATGTTATGTTTTCTGAGTGAAGCAAGAACAGATTTTGTTACTGCTGCAAACTATTATGTTTTATATGACAGAATAACTTAGATGGATGCGTAGATGGAATAGGATTTTCTGTTGTCAGAAATAATAATATAATAATAACATATAATAATATATAATATTATATCCTTGTCGCATTAACAGTACTTATTATATCATCAGAGAGCATAATATGTTAAATTTAACAGATTAGTTTTTATAGTGTGTCGTGTTTAGAGAAAGTGGCCTTCCCCACTACAATCCATTTCCTCCGCTTACCAATAAATTATATTAACATTGCTTTTGGGGCCATCCTTACTTTACCCACATACACAGTGACACTCACAACACAGCAGCCCGCGCATACAGACGTTGCTTTCTTAAGTATTTAATAAAACAAACGGAAATCCACCTGTTTAATATGTTTGACATTAGGTCGTAGAGAATGTCATCCTGCTCCACTGTCGAGCAATGCATTCGACCTGGTGCTGGTATGTAGAAATTACGTTTGTATGTATCGTGTAAGTTATAAAAACCTAAAACAATACACACTGCGCGGCTTGTCAGCGATCATCTTTGACCCGCCGTTTGCGCTGTGGAATTCTAATAAGTGCAACTGGAATTAGACGTTGACTTATTATATATAAGGCATTTACAGGTAGCTATTGTTCACCAAATCGCTATATTGCGATAGGGAATCAGCAATCATTCTTACTGTCCCGTTGAACAATTCGTTATATATACAGTTATTCAATATGATTCATTACGACGATAGCTTTCGCTATATTTCTTTTCACCACAAGCTGTATAGTGGAAAGACAAAAGTTGCCAGTTACGGTATGGCATAAAAAGAGTGGAAACAAATTTTTCAACCCTTCATGGCCTCTTTCACAAAAATGCGCAAATCAGTTTTTCATAACCTTCCTCGCAAATGACGTTGGTTTATGGCTATCTTAACCTCGCCATTGCCTAAGAAAATAACGGAAAATGTGACTGCCGAAGTTTGGTCAATCCAAGTCAACCAGAAGTTGTATTGAATAAATCAGGCTTGCAGATGTTAGATTGCTAGACTAAACTAAATGTTAAACCTCCATGTGATCAGGGTTAAAACGTGTAAAATCACCTGTGCCCTGAGCGTAATCAGCGTGCTTCCCCCTCAGGTGCCCTGTCAGGGATTAAAAATAGGCACAGACGATTTATTCATAGGCATGCTGAATAAAATATGCAATGTTAATTGTGGAACACTTTTAGACAAGATCACTCGAGCAACTGGTGTGACGAGTCATTATAAGGTTGTGTTTTAAATGAGTATAGTTCTTGCTCCCCCTCACGCGTTCATTGAAACAGTCCTACATGTAGCAGGTTGTGCTATGGGTACTGTGCAGCGGTAGTGCGGATCTTTTATTATTTTTTTTCGAAGGAATACCTGTTCAGCAGTGATTAGGCCAGCAGCTGTGACACAGTGATAGTGAACAAGGATATTGCGGTGTTGCGTGAAGATGGCTGGGCGCATCACTGAACTCATCTTCGGTGTGTTATTGTGGTCACCACTGATAAATGCAGGGAAGACACTTCACTTGACTCTGACACCGACAGAAGTGTCCAGCTTGCCCCAGTCCGACACAGCCACAGTGGTCATCCACGCGTCCACCGCTAACACACAACTCAGGTACATCTACGTGGAAAGCCTACAAAAAGACATTGCCCGAGTGACCGGTGACAGCCGATTTCCCATCAGCCCTGAGGCCTGCAATGACACGGCGCTCTTTCAAAACAGTCTGGTTTACAAAGGAATGAACGCCACCAAGATCCTTACGGACACCCATGTCAACAACGTCAACGGCGTCGACAGCGTTAAAACTAGCGCCAGGGTGTATCGCTGCTTCAATGCAACGTTTTACGTGACGGGTATATCACTCGGGAAGACGTCGTTGGCGGTTTACGTCGGGGAGCAGTCACTGGAGACGCCAGACACAATTTCGAACCTGATCCACGAGAACTACAGGGTGTCCGTGGTCCGCGTACGCTCAGACGTCCGGGTTGTGTTACACTGGTGTCTGATCGGTACGGTCGTCCTCACCATCTTCTGTTTGAGCGCAAAAGTGGACTTCTCGGATATTGTACAGATCGTTAAACGACCAAAAGCACTGTGTCTCACATTTGCCCTGATGTTCATTTTCAAGCCACTGGTAAGAGTCCATGCCCGCAGTCCACTGACACCTTCATTTAACTATTTCTTTAAAACTTTTTCATTCATTTAGCGTTTCCTCCCACCATAATGTTGGCCGCCGCCGTATAACTGAAATATTCTTTATTGCAGCGTAAACACCAAATCAAACAAGTTAATAAACCATTCAGTGGGCTTCCTTAAAGAGGCTATAACGCATATATTTGGGGGAAAATACAAAAAAATCGCCAATGAAATCAAACTTTCTGTACTTGCCATGAATAGCTCGAATTTTAACTTTTCAGTAAATATAGACTCATAACTATAATATATAAATATATAGTGTTAAAATGATTTTAAAGTATTAAAAAATTATATTATTTTTTATATTATAAAAAATTTAAGAAGTGTATTATCGATTTTGAACGTTAGCGCGTGTACAGGCCGATATTTTGTGAAAAGCGATTATTTGGGCTGTTCTAAAGTAACAGAAAAATTTCGATTGGATTTGCGCCAGATCTAGAGACATTTATTGATTTCATTCGGGTTTAACGCCAATTAAGTAAATGTTTCACTTGGTCATTTTAATGGGTGAAAGAAATTCGGCTGTTGAAAACTTCAGTTATATGTGATATATGGCAACCCCTGTGACCTAAAGCCACAGTCGACTCATTTTTCACAGTGCTCGTAACATTACCTGCGAGTAACTTACCACAGCAACACGCACTGAGGCATCACATCTTTACTGCAGCCGTGACTTATACTTAGTCATAACTCGTGGTATTATTCTTATATAAGGTTAAATTTGAATCTTAACCTGGATAAGACAACTAACTCTTCATATGTATTAAAATACAAATTCTTTATTTTAAAAAGTAGAATTTTAGTTCAATAAACTGTTTTGAAGTTAAGTGTAAGTCTGATCCTGGATTTTAACGCTCTGTGACATAATCTACAGCGCGAGCGACGCTTAGGCACCGAAGAAGAGGAAATAGCTTACTTGGCCTCAGGAGAGGAAAACTTTTTTTGCCGGTCACTATATAATTCAAATTGAAAATAGAAATTGCATAATAAATAAGTAATTTATTCATCTCTGTAGAATTAAGGTCTTTCTAAACCCAAGCAAGTCTAGCAGTAAAATGAGATTTGCTGCGATTTTGTTTTTTTTTTGTTTTTTTGCCACTTGTTACTTCGTTTGGTAAACACCCATATTAAACATGCAAGCTGACTACAGACGGGTCTTTCAAAGACTACAGACGAGTATGTGTTCATCAGTAACTTGCCAAAAGTCGGTGGTTTACTCAGGGTATACTCCGGTTGCGCATGATACTGACCACCATTGTATAAGTAAAAAATTCATGAATATGGCGTTATATAAACAATAATTAAAATAAGTTAATTAATATAGGCATTTGTACCTGTTTTGGGGTTGGGGAGGTATAAATTAGGATAGACAACTGTAACTCCCATGGTAACATATGTCTTTAAGCTGTGTCACTTTGATAAATAACGTGAACAGCAACAAAACCTACGATTGCTTTGTGAATCACGCCCCTGAGGATCAGTGCTTATCTATACAAACAAGTTTTAAAAAAATAAACAATTATAAATTGTTTATTTGTTTGATTGGTGTTTTACGCCGTACTCAAGAATATTTCACTTATACGACGGCGGCCAGCATTATAGTAGAAGGAAACCGGGCAGGGCCCGGGGGAAACCCACGACCATCCGCAGGTTGCTGGAAGACCTTCCCACGTATGTCCGGAGAGGAAGCCAGCATGAGCTGGACTTGAACTCACAGCGACCACATTACCAACTGATCCACGGAGGCCCCTATTATAAATTGTGCAATAAATCAGTGGTAATTATGCTTGTAACACATGTAACATACACGTACCTATCCGTATGGACCGAATATCTAAGCGAATTCCACGCCAGCGTCACTAGGGACAATCCTTAATGTCTAGTTTCAACGATCTACTTTTCACGATTCCGATGCAACTTCAAGAGTTCCTTACAAAAAATTCAGGAGACCATGTCAAATATCCTCAGCCCTATGACAAATATCTTCAGGCTCATGAAAAATGCCCAATGGACCGTAAAAGATATCTAGTAGCTCGTGAAATATACCCATTAGTCTTATGTGTGTTCAACAAGCCACTGACCATAGCTACAGAGGAGCTCAGAACTCCTATATTAATATCAACTACACTTCCAGTTCGGAAACTTTTCCGGTGCTTCATCAGATTTGGGCTTCCCTCGTAGTCCGAAGGCTAACAGGTGTTCAAAAGTGTATTAGCTAATACTGATATTAAGTCATATTTTAAATTTTAGTCAAACTCAGCAGCCAATATACAGTTGTCCAAAAGTCAAAGTATAAAGGTAGTAGTTTTAGTTCATATTTAGTATACTGGTACGCAATTATTTTTGGACTAAGTATAAAATTGAAGACCTGGTTAAAAGTTATATCGAGTATTAAGTCTTAAAAGAGGTTTGAACAACCATGCCCGGAGATTTTTACCCGCCAAATTACTTTTACACATGGATTTTTTTTTTTTTTTTTTTTTTTTTTTTGATTGGTGTTTTACGCCGTACTCAAGAATATTTCACTTATACGACGGCGGCCAGCATTATGGTGGGTGGAAACCGGGCAGAGCCCGGCGGAAACCCACGACCATCCGCAGGTTGCTGGCAGACCTTCCCACGTACGGCCGGAGAGGAAGCCAGCATGAGCTGGTCTTGAACTCACAGCGACCGCATTGGTGAGAGGCTTCTGGGTCACTACGCTGCGCTAGCGCGCTAACCGACTGAGCCACGGAGGCCCCCTTTTACACATGGAAGATTTAGAACTATTCGTGAAAACTTCAAAATGGTGACTCTTAAGAGTGGCACTCATATACAACCCTCTGCACCCTGGATCTCTGTATGTGGGTGAGGGGGAGCGTGACGGGGTTCAAAGTCCCCCAAAGTAATCTAATCGATCACACAGATAAAGCCTATTTTATATGTTGCCCATTGTCCCTTTATCACTAGGAACTGATCGTAAAGTTAATGCACTGAGCCGTTTAAGAAAAGCCTAATTAACGCTAATTGGGACTTTTATCGATCATGCCGCATCAAACGACTTTTTTACAAAAATATACCTTCAGTTATACTGATTATAAAATGCTATTTAAAGTTGTAACTCATTGCACAAAACTTCAATAATTGGGATGAATTGCGTTATAACTAGAGTATCGGTAACAGAGTCCAACGGTGAGACTTATACCGTACTAAATGTCCATCATGACGACCTTTTCTTTAAAAGCCCATTTGTACATTTCCAGCCAAAGACTAAGTCATTTTATAAATTTAATAACGAACAGCGTAGAGAGTAACAACAAGAGCAGCAACGACAGTGTGATAGCTGGCACACGTAACCGGTGAAATACGGTCTCTTGTCAATTTACCTCATTTCGGTTTATTGTAACTGTTCATGCAAATGTTTAAATAGTAGCACATTACACGCCCATAATTAAGCACAATGGCTTAAGCAGAATCAGGATTTTAAAAAACTGTAGTGATGTTAATTGAAATTTATTAGACATTACTGGTTTAGAATTACTCAAAATACTGTGTTGTTATCAGATTTAACATACAATAACGTTAAGACAATGCCAAGGGAAAAGGCCTCGGAGATGTTTATTCCACCTGCAGGATCCCAGTTTATTCAAGAATACAGTATAATTAAAGACCGGTTTTATTAACGCTAATCATCCATAAACGTTCATCATTACTGCATGTATACCATACATTTACTGGTAGTGTGCAAACAGCTTAATGTTCTTTCCTTCCTATCTCCAGTTCTCCTATGCCCTCGGTACGGTGTTCACCATCGACAAGACCCTTCGTCTTGGTGTGTTTGCTCTGGGAAGCTGCCCCGAGGGAGCCGTCAGTTTGATTTGGACCCATATCCTTGGAGGAAACCTGGCCTTAGCCGTACTCATATCCTGTGGGGAGGCTATTCTATCATTTGGTAAGACTTTAGAAGTATCAGAAGGACATAGATTTAGCATACCACAGCGTTAAATGATTCTTCACATGCCTTTACTTAACTCAGCTGAAGGCCAATTCAACTCAACTCGACTGTTGCGTCGCGTCCTGAGCGCTGTTGTATGCGAAATAACAACGCGATTCAACAAAAGTTACGTGTATGCCGATCAATGTTATGGTCATCAACGACTGGGATCAACTCCGTGTGACCAGTCTTAGAGATGAGTTGAGTCGCCCGCGTATGCGTAATTTTAGGACCGAACGTAGCAGTCGAGATGAGTTAAGTTGAGTTAAGTTGAGTTGGGTCTTAAGATTCCGTGTATGCCGAGCTTCACATGTAGACATACACATGCTGGTTCCTTGTCAAGATTTGGACTTGTGATGACCTATCCCAGTATTTTGGTAAAAGTTTTTGAATTCATCAGAATGTTAGATTTTGGCGTCGTCTTCAAGCCGTGGGCACGTCCAGGCATATGTCTAAAGCCGGGCTCACATGATGCGATTTGTAGTATCGGCTTGTTGCTTTTTTATAAATCGCGTTCAGATGATGCGATGTCTAGCAAAGTACAATCACCTTAAATACCATATGTCCTGTTTTCATTCCACATGTCGAATTCGACACGACCACCATTGCACTGTGTGAACGCGGCTTAATCTATGCATTTCACTTCAATACATTTTTTTAATAATGTCTAGAATGTATCGCTAGTCGTCAATAAATGGAAAAATGAGATCGACTGTTGATACATTATTCGTGACAATATGTGTACGAATCAATGTGCATTGATATATACGTATAGTATACGTATAGATTGGCAAAATAAATATTATTTTTATTTAATACGTTCATTTATTTCTGGCTCTTTATATAGAGTAGCCAATTTCAGCGCTATTAAATAGCTTAGACCGCAACAAAAACGATTTAGCTGATTTCTTGTCTCTTTGATCTACTGAGCAATTATCAAAATCGTGGTGTATTTAGACTACCCGTCAATTATTCCTATATAGGCAGGGTATACTGTTCATGCCGTGCATAGATATTGCTAACGTAATAATTTGGGATGACGGGATGCTAGTGTGTCCTACGTGCTGACTGCATGTGCCGTCAAAACCTGGAGAATGCTGAGAACTAAAAGTAGGTGGTCGAGAAGCAGTCAATCAATCAATCATAGACAGTGAACCAATAACGAACTAGCAAAGCTCCAATGCTCATGCATGGGGAGCCAGATGTTGCTCTGTAAATAAGGTGCACACCTAATAGCCAAGGAATCGGCTGTGAAATTTTAACATTGACGTTCTCAAACATGAAAATACGAGCCAAAACTTCGGTCTTGGGCAAACGTCAGGTGAATTACATTCGCCCACGGGTCTTACGAGTCCTGATTCCATGGTATCTCGTTTTTGTGCCCTACTCACAAATATCACGACGTCGTCATTTTACAGGTGTATCTGCATCATTGTTTTTCGCGCGCTGAGTATCTCTGGTTCACATTTCGAAAGGCGAAAGCCTGCCAATAACTTGCTAAAGGTCGGTGATTTATTCCAGGCAGTCGGGTTTCCTCCACCCATAAAACTGACAACCACCGTACAAGTAAAAAGTTCGTGAGTATTCATGAGCTTAAGATGTACTTATGATGAGGTTGTTTCACATCCCATAAGTTGTCGTTTTATGGATGGAGGAAACCGGAGTGTAAACCATCGATGTTTGGCAAATTACCGGCAAACTTTCCCACCTGTGACGTACAGATACGCACTCCAAGTTGGTGAAAGAAAGCTAGAGATAGCACACTGCCACAGAGTGTCGTTGATCGCTCACAGTCAACAAGGCCTCATAAGCAGTGAGAGGCGGGGAACCTACAAATTCCTCGTCCATGGCCGGATTGATCCCGCACCTCTTATGTCCTATAGCCATTGGAATACAAACGCCTTTAACCACTAGATCATGGCTCGCCCATATGCAATACAGCCACATCATCGTGTTTTTAAAGTGCGTTTCCTTCTTTTTTCTGTTTGCCTCTCTAATATCATTGACTTTATTCCAGGTGCAATACCGTTGTCCATGATGACCTTAGGCAACAGCATTCTGGGCCAAGAGACGACGATACCATTCAAGGACATAGCGATGAACTCGGCTGAGGTGCTTACGGCGTGCACGGCGGGGGTGATGGTGAGGACTTGGGCGCCCGAGGTCGTGTCCATGAAGCTGGGCAGAACTGCCAGGTTCCTCGGAACTTTTACGCTGTTACTGCTGATATTTGTCAACATATACTGTAACCGTGATGTGTTCGGGTTGATGGGAGAGTGGCGGGTGTTGGCATGCGGCACCCTTCTGCCCGGGCTGGGGGGACTCCTCGGGGGCATCGTTGCCTGGGCCTGTTGTAAGGAATGGAAGAGCGTCAAGTCCATCACGTTAGCCGTTATTCTCCAAGGCATAGAAGTCCCCGTAGCAATTATTAACACCTCCCTTCCACCGACGGACGCTCAGCTGGCCGGTATCGTTCCCGTCATCGCTGCTTTGTTCGCGAACATTGCCCTGTGGCCACCGTGTTTGATACGGTACATGAAGCAGGGCTGCGGGATGCAGGAGGATGTCATCATCCATACTACCAACACCACGATGTCCATGAAAAAGAAAAAATTCAGGGCCATGTTTGTGCTAGAAGATAATGTTAACGCTGGCAACCCTGGCGCGTAGTAGGCAAGTTTCGTTCGAGATGGTGTTCGGCGACGGCTCATCCCGGTATGGAATGGGTATGGAATACAAGTAACAGTATTTTTGACCAAACGTGGAATACCTTTGTTACATACGATTGTCGAGTTGCAACTGACAGTGTCACATGTTATGCTTTGTTGAAACAGCTCACCCAGATGGTGCCTGTCCAGATGCCCCCCAGCTAAATTATACATACCATAAATGGTTGATTAAAACCATTTGTATTTAAACTGTGCCCTGAGCTTCCGGGTAAGATCGCTAGGCAAGTACCATTTTGATGGAATCTTAACTGGCGATATTTTCCGCACGTTTTAGGTGGAAAGGACTTTCAATCCCCTAAACCTATTTATACAAAACTTTTCCCACATTCTAAAATAAAAGTGTACCTACTACCTCTGTTGAGATTACATCTCTAATATACTTGAAAGCCAGGCTTTTACAGCAACGACGTCACCTGATCTGAGATTACTATTTTCGCATTATGTGAACAACTGCGCGTGATGGCGAACGTACCAAACTGTTGAGCAGGTGCGTTATTCACAGGCGTTCGTGGGTATTATTATAATCTCCGTCCCTGCTCAAGCTGAACCTTAGCAATTTAAATATATTTACACACTTACCACTTGATTTTGCATAACAGAATTCAGAGGGGATACAACCATAGTTATCGTGGGTTCTTCACTGTCTTCTCGACGCTTGATGACCCGAGGCATAAACTGATATATGGGACTTTTACTATACCCAGTCGATTAGAGTACGATGACATCTTTTTTTTCCTCACTTGCCGCACGAAGAGCCGTGGCCTGCTTTGCCTTCAACTCTACGGAAACGCCACCGCTTGCCTTGGCAAACGCGATTACTTCTTTGAACTCTCTTTTCATGCTCTTTCGTGGGTTCCGCCATGATGAATAACTTAATATCCATTAGTTAATACGTGAATAAATAGTTCATTTTCATTTTGAATGTTTTTGATTATTTCAGATACAGGTAGGTGCTTGATTTTTGTACCATTGGTACAGATTTAGACTCAAGGAATCTGAAAATCCTTACTGAAGATGTGACAATCCTCTATCAACAATTATCCCCAATTTTGGCGGAAATCACTGCGCTGATGGCGCACATATACACACGAGCCTTGCCTCGGTAGCGTAAGAACACGTAGAAAGGAGCGTCATCTGGAATGCTTGTCCGAGTGTGACGTAATAGCCTATGGACGCAGACATTATTGGTCACATGACACGTCCACCATTACGGTAGTGACAACAAAATGGCAACACTTAAATTTCTCCGGGCCGATGAATAGTTGTGTGCGGTTGTCGGCCGTTCTGACAATCGTAAGAAGATATACAAGTGGAAACAATCCACTTGTACACATCCACGGGCTTGCCCACGAGTACTGTCCGTGCTGTTTACCGTTCAACCTGCACAAATTGCCTACGGCGATTGACGAGAACAGACAGAAGTGGTTGTCAGGACTGAACAGAAAAAAAATATTCCGAAGACCTTGTTTGTGTGCTCTGTGCATTTCGTGGATGGATGTCCCACAGAACGGGAACCATATCCAACTCTAAAGCTAGGTATATTATGAATTCAGGGCATTGTACCTGTACCTTGATCTTTGCCACGATGCTGCATGTACACAAATCATCTGCGTGTTTATATGGTTTTGTTGTTGTTGCGACTTATTTCAAACAATCACGATATCCTGTGAAATTATATATTTTAACCAACGAGGGCAGTGTATCGAAGCCTTGAACAAGTTAATGCATATATGGAATAATACAAAATACATCAAAAGTACCCCAAACGTACAATAATTAATTCTGTCTTATCTTGTAAGACAATTCTGTAAGACAGATCGGAAGCTAAAGACCACGTGATTTATTTAGTAACAAACGGCATGGGTGAAGAAAACGGTCCTCCAAACATTATTGCATTGGAAAATTCCTATTTTTGAATCGCTGTCAGCAATCTTGTATCCGTTGGATTCGTATAATTTTCAGCTTACCAGGTAATCTGAGTATCTCTGCAGAGCTTTCGTGATGTTATTTTGTACATCTAGATCTTACCCGTCGCTAGTTAATTGGCAAAAAGTGACCTTTTCCCTAATGCTTTAACATTGGGCAGTTATTTTGTTTTCGACTTGAAATGGTGGTCACGTGACCTCCAACTTCCAACCCGTCTTACAGAATGCCATGGGCTATAGAACATATGAACGTTCTTACATTTTAAACCTTGCAACCCGAACTAGGATGACACACAACAAGCCTTTGTGTGCCACTAAGGCACCTGCCCACATTTTGGAACTTCCTGACAACAGCAATTCCAATTGTAATTTTCCAATTTTTAAGGTTATAACCAATTTTTGTTGCTGGGTATGAAACACCTGTCAAGAATGGACACCGAATACTTAAGCGGCAGCTGATAAGTCTGTCATATCAGCTGATGTTGAGAAAAAGGTATAACTTTGGTGGTACATTCATTTTTCACAAGTCGCAGGAAATTACTGTATTATTACACTTACTGGCCAGTCTGTGCAGTTTTCACAACTCTGTGCCATTTCCCAAACTTACCATTCTTAAGATATTGTTGTGGTTGGTTCATTAAAAAATTCATGTGATGTGTGTCAGTTAAATTATTTAGCAAAACATGTACACATCTTTAATACAGACTATGTGATGCTTAACATACTGAAGGAAGGTGCCAGACAGACAAGCAAGCAAACTCTCAAGTAGATACACGACCTGAGGCGGATAAAGCTACGTCACTTAAAAGCACTGGCACCCAGTGGACTGATTTTTCATTGGAATACCACAAATATGGATCTTCAGCTAGCTACCATCCCTCCAGCCTATGTACAGATTTACGCGGAGAAAGGAGTCAACTGTCAGGCTAGTCATGTTACCATGTCTGCTAACTTAATCCCATCAAACTCTTTGTCAAATCTGTACACTGGTTTGACACTTGCTGCTTTCCAAGCTCTTTTAGCGATGTTTGACAATACTCATATTCCTTTTAGATTCATTATGCCTGTTTCAGATCAAATTTTGTTGACATTAATGAAACTAAGATTAAATTTGTTATTTGCTGATATTGCTTAGAGATTTGGTATATGTGAAAGTCATGCCTCAACTATTTTGAATCCCTGGCTTCCCTTTCTGGCTGCAGTTTTAAAAAAAACTAATAATTTGGCTACCCCGTGAAGCTATTCAAGCAGCTGTGGCCTCCTCTCTTCAGGAAAGATATCCGTATTTAGCAGGTTTTGCTCCACATGTCCAGGTTATGTTTATATAGAAATCATTTGGTGGACGAGCAAGTGATAAATTTATTGTTAAAAACTCAGGTTTCCTTCATTTTCTCCTTCCTGGAGATGAAGTTATGGCCGACAGAGGTTTTATCATAATTTTATTATTATTATTATTATTATTATTATTATTATTATTATTATTATTATTATATTAGTTTTTAATTATACATGTATACTGCATGTGTGTGTTTCGGCTGTATGAACTAATAATTAAACTGCAGTTCGGAGTTAGACATTGTACTTGCCAGGTCCGCATTGTGAGTAAAGAGAGTATGCATATGTATTTATACTGCCATGCTTTGTGTGTCAGTTGCAGTACCATGTGCTTTATCAAGTTAATGACTGTCATGACTGCACTGCATGTCTATGTGTCCATTGGTATTGGTATTATAAACAATATTAAAACAATTAACATAAAATTTCGAGTTGGGACTTTTGGGTACTTTTCAGGCATATACAATGATTGAAATGAGGAAGGATATATCTCTATACATCAGTGCAATGTTAAATGTAGTTTCCGAAATGACGGGTACAATTACTGAAGGATAATGTGGTCTCTTGCTGACAAAGGAGGTTAATACCCTCTGAATCTGTCATTCTCTAGTAGACCAGTGTGTGAGTTCAAGTCCAGCTTATGCTGGCTTCCTCTCCAGTCATACATGGGAAGGACCATAAGAAACTTGCAGATGGTCGTATCCTAATCATTAGGATCATTTATTTGCCGTTGCAAAAAGAACATGTTTTGGGAAAAGTACATATATCAGGTCTTCAAAAAAAGTTATTTAGAGATATTTACATACTGGGAACTTAATGTAAGCCTTCTTGACTAAAAGTCATCTACAACTCGAGGTAGAAATTTGCTGAAGTAAAAAGCGCCCAACCTAGAAATTTCCTGCTTGCAAAAAGCTGGTTCAAAAGGCATACAGACATATATTGTTTCCCTAGTTTCATATTTGTCAGGAGAAAAAAAGACAACTTTGCATGCAAATAATCCTGTTACAAGCATGGTAAGTTGCACTTGCAGAAAATAGCCTCTTGGCCCACTCTGCTGTTGAGCCAAGATATCACCTTGTCTAACAACATCATATTTGCCTGATATTAAGAGCTCGTCTAGAGTCCTATCTTTCAGAAAAGAATATTTAATTTCTAATAACTCAGTCTAGGAAGATGTCTTGATTAAACCACCTGATGACACACACAGCCATGGCTCACTTTCGGATACAATTGTTCTGAAATTATATCCATCATCAGTGAGTTGTCCTTTTGTTTTGGTTTCTCCATCCTGTCCATATTTTATGTATATGTTTCCTCTGAAGGTAGGACACAGGTGCTCTCTCATAAAATTATCTGGAATCGTAGTGTCACGCTCAGATACTTTGTTGGCGTTACTGCCTGTAATTCTTAGCTTTCTACTTTCTTGACAAAGTTCGGACTGTGTTTGATTCAAAATACTTTCCTTCAAACACCGGATTTGGGAATGGCTAAGCACAACATGCCTAGTGTAGAAATGTTCACATTTTGCGCAGCTTAACTCGGTGTTGTGGCCTTAATGAACAGCACTATTAACATGCCTTTTGGTCGTATCTTAACCTTCACAGATGAACTCAGTAACAAGTTTTGCACCTGAAACCAGGGCTTTAGGTTAGACGTGAACAAATTCTGTGAACTCAATATGGCTGACAAAACACTAAGAAGTAGATTTCCCTGGTTGAGCAGTACATCCATCATCGTCAGTTGCTAGTGGAGTAGGCCTGCTCGCCTCCTGGTTCCTTTTAACCTGAATATCTGTGACACTCTTGCCAGTAAATCCATCCAGCACACTTTACTTTCAGAGATTGGTCCCTACTTGGGCTGCAGGTTTTGTTCCTGCCTGCCATGCAAGAACATCCTCCATTACGTATTGTCCCGTTCAGACTGCGTACTATCTATGGGCGGTGGTTTTCGTTGTTAACCCTCTGACTTGGTCGAACTTCTCTTTTCATCAAACTTTAACCATCCGGGGGTAAATGGTGAGCTATTTGTCTAACACATTCACTCTTAAAACTGTTGAATGACTTAGAATTTTTCCTCGCCGTCACACGCTCAGCTAGAAATCATTTAGTTATATATGTCCCCGTAGTCGTTGGGGACACTCTCGAATGTCGTCTTTCCACTGATCTGACGGGACATTCTTAATACAAATATCGTGAAAGCAGCTCCTATCGCTGTTCAAATCATCCGTTTTTCCTCGGGAACCCGTGGCTTCCATTCTGTCACTATCGCAATGGCGGAGAGACATAGGCGTCACATAGCGAAAAAGGGTAGGCGGACGGGGGACAACTGAAAAAAGTTGAATATGCCCGAAGATTTCCTTTCACCAGTAGGTCACAAATTCATGAAAACAACGCAAAGAGTGAAAATGAGCGACACCAATACAGTGCTTTCTGAGCAGTTGGGTCTGAAAAACCAAATGCCGGATTCTGTGATTTAAATTTTAAAGTATTGAGAACATAGAATGTGACACTTCTCCATAGAACGATATGGAGAAGCAAATGGAGAATGATGGTGTTGTAAACTGTTGGGTCTATATTGCCGCCGACTCATCGAAGGCAATCGGTGTGATCGAAGTGTCGATCATATCTATTAGAATGGGTCAAAACGTGCATTTCTTGTCAGTAAAAAGCCACAGCAGGATACCGTACTTATTTACATTTGAATGATGTTTATGGTTTAACTAATCAACATCGTAAGGAAGCACAGACTAGTTTACAAATGAAATGTCTAATCTAGAAAACCTTGGGTAACAATGCAAAAAACTTATTATTAATAAGTTGCCAATGTGTATTCCTTTAGAGACATGTTACAGTTAGTGTACAATGATGTAGATCCAGTCTCCAAACATTCTGCTTTTCCGGTACGAACTTGCACTCTGTACATTTATATTCTTTGTACTGTATCTATATTCTAAACACTGTTTTGAGTCAACGATTTGTATGTATAAAACTATAATTTGCAGACTAAAACATGTAATTAACGTCTTGTTCTATGTACATTGGTCGTATCTTTAACCTATATAAAAACCGCTTGAACATTTTTTCCCTGACGTTTGAAAAATAGTTATCTTTTTTGCATTTCTTAGAATATTGTGCTGACTGATTCCTTTACAAATGAATTTGCTTCTTAACTGATTAGAAGACCGAAAGATACTCAGTATTTGTATCTTGCACATTTGTAAAACACGTGTATATCAATACCATTTAAGACTTTTACATTTAGGCCTACATGTGTCAAAACGTATATAGGCATAGTATAGAATTACGCGTGAATATGTTAAGACGCGGCGAAAGATAAATGCCGCTTAGAATAAGCCGTATTCCTCTTTCAGGAGTCTCGTAAGTTTGCAGGTTTGGAGCGTCACAAGGGTTCCCCACAGTAACTGACTTTGTCTCGTACAAACTCGGACAAACTATATTAAGGATGGGCGGTCCCCGTGGCCGATTGGGGTTAGCACGTCAGCACGGGGGCCTCCGTGGCCGAGGGGGTAAGCACGCCAGCAAGGGGCAATGACCCAGAAGCCTCTCACCAATGCAGTCGCTGTAGGTTCAAGTCTAGCTTATGCTGGCTTCCTCCCCGGCCGTTCATCAGAAGGTCTGGCAGCAACCTGCGAATGATCGTGGGTTTCCCACGGGCTCTGTCCCGTTTCCTCCCACCATAATACTGGCTGCCGTCGTATAAGTGAATTATTCTTGAGTACGACGTAAAACACCAGTCAGATAAATAAATAAATATGTTAAGAATGTGATAACCGTCATGGATAGTATGTATTGAGGGCGTTCATTTGTCTCCAAGCACCTCTGAGGCCAAGCACCTCGGAATTGGTGATGTGCGTTAATTTCGTACATTTATATTACCTGTGATGGAGAGTTTGAATGTGACTGCTTGCGTCCTTCAGAAACACGAACGTAAAAGTATGTCCTATCGAGTGTCCTGGATGTGCTCAAGTGGGGTCGAATTGAACGAGCTTTCTATAGCTTAAAGTGCTGAATAAATGAGTAATATAAGCACGGTCTACTGGAAATGAGTTTGAAGAGAATACTCTCAAAAACTCTCTTAGGTTTAAAGAAAACCTATTTTCTGAGTTGTGCTAGAATGTATTGTTATTGCAGCAGATAATACTTTCTTTGCAGCAGATTAGTACATATATTCTATTAATTCAACATAAGATTGCCCGAGACTAACAGGATATTATGTTGAATATCACACAGTATTACGTTGTAATAGAAGAATACATTCTAGCATCACTCAAGCAACAGATTTTCTGTTATAGTTAACAGATTATATTTTTGGGTAAAAGACGAGATCTATAATCCTGGACTACGTTTGTTACTGCCACAAACGCCCAGGGATCAGTGATAAGTAGATTTGCCACTTCCATTCTCGCCATGCAAGGTTGCTTGAAAATCAAACATGTTCTGCTGAATAGATACGATATACATGTACATGTATAACAGAATGGGTACGGAAAGGCCGTTAATCTACCGGCGATAGAACGGCGATAGACCTGCGGATAGATAGCGTGTTAGGCTTACACGGTTTGCTCCCAGGGACTATGTTGGCGTCTCAGACCGCCCTCCACCTCCCCACCCCATGACGGTGAACAGTCCCGGTGATTAGGCTGGCGGGGGCGGAGGAAAAACGCGATAACAACGCGAGAGAAAGCCGAGAGACACTCGATAGATAGGCGGTAGAAAACCCGATAACCTTCCGTTTTGATGTGAACTGTACTGTAATTCTAGCTGCAGGACAAACAGTTTATCTATTTAAAGTTACTGGTGTTTGACACACTGTTTAGTGTATACATCCATGATATGATAGAAAAAAGAAAAAAAAAAATATATATATATATATATATATATATATATATATATATATATATATATATATATATATATATATATATATATATATATATATATATATATATATTATATATAATTATACAGAATATTCTTACAATCATATCTCTTGAAGTCTTTTATTTTGTTTACCTGTATGAACACGGTTTATGAGCTGGTGATCTAAGTATCCCTGAGGCCTGATACCTTTTACATTCTTTCGATGTTAGTGTTTATTAAATGTGACGGCAACACAGCACCAAATAATTCTAGACCAGTGCCGAGTAATTAATTGGTACTAAATCACTGCATTATTTCTTATCTAATTCTGCTCTGGCCACGTGGCAAGGGGATGTATAAACTGCAACTAATTAACTATTTACGTGAACAGGTAGAAGAAAACTCTGTTTGAGATAAGATGATAAGAGGTTGGACTTCACCCGTTACCTGTATCCCACTGACAATATCACCCTGTCGTCGCTGCTCAGGTTTTACTCTCAATTCTGCTGTCGTTTGGAGTTACTCCAAATGGCTCTTTATATAAGCAAAACTACTATAACCTCCTATTTTCATATTCGTCATACACATTCATACGCCATAAATGCTATTTACATAATACATGTGACCAGTATATCGTCAATCGCATGGTTATTCGATGATATCCATATATTAGAATCTAATGCTGTGTTTCAGTCGGATGGTTTGGAAAGGTTTATGCATGTTATTTTAAGTGGTCGGAAAGGGAAACAACTCCTGTCGACATCAAGGCGATGAAAACGTGAGTTTGCCCGAAAGCTTTTATACAGGGCTTCCTCCTTTTTCTTCCCATTTTAACAGCTTACTAATGAAGCCATAATGCTGCATGATACAATCATCAATTTTGTTTTTTACCATGATAATAGGGATGCCGGTCATGTCAGCGCAATATGTGCCATAGGCCTACAGGTGATAATTAACGATGGTTTCCTGTTTTATGAATAAGGAAATCCATACGAAACTGTTGACAGTGAAATCCAACGCTTATAAGTACACTTATATTTGACGGCAATAAAACAGCAAAAAAACAAACTAATTCGCACCGAAAATTCACGATGGAGAAAATTTTCGACCAGTCAACACGTACCTTGCCTGGACTTTGCGGATGTTCGAATTCAAAACATGGTGGGAGTTCGTTCGACTTGTTCGATTCAAAAGTGTAAAAGGCTGGATTACTGTTAAAAGATGGTTTACTGATGCTGGGTCTGACATAGGTACATTTAGAACGACTAGAGAATCAGTCCATACCAAATATAAAGGTAGGGCTCGAGCTTTTATGTTTAGTGAAATTGTGCGCGTGGAAGTAGGTATGATGAACGATGGGCGCTACGTTATCGCACGTAGTGTTCGAGGTTCCGTCTTTCAAAGCTGTGGCAATTCAGTGCCACGTGCATTTACCATGATGACGTATTTCTCCACTGTAAGCTACTAAGACCGGGTTGGGGGTCTTAAGTGAAATTACGACCGGGATGGTCACCGTCATGTATCTTCATTCCATGTCTAACGTAGATAGGAAAACTCTACAAGGCGTTCTTAGTTAACAACAAGCATTTATAATACGTAACAAAATGGGAGTGACCAGGCTCTGAGGTCCTTACAGGTCAACCCCCAAATCTTTGTTCCTTCTCCTCCCTACTTAAGAAAGGACCATATTTATACTTACAATTGTTTGTTTAATTAACTATTAGTAACAGTTGCTGGTTTCAGGTATAAACTTGTTCTTTAATTACAAACACTGACTGATTAGTCTAATGCACATGTGGAAAGTTCATCCTACATTTAATGCACTTAACTATACATGTTAGTAAACTAGTTGGTAAACCCGTGGGAGTTTTTTACGCTTTGCAGTGGCCTCAATGTTAATGTGTGGGCTTTAACAACCAGAATAGCACAATTACTGTAACCGGTCTACATAGGCAAACGAAGTCAACAACCGTTCAGAAGTTGAGGCTATTTACTTTCAACAACAGAAGGGTCACCCTACGTGACCGACTTCATGTACTAGTGTACATGTCCAGGTGCATGTATTTTAAGTTCTGAGAAATACTCTGGGTCTTGACAGAGATCCAAGTAGGCCTACGTCTGAAGACACATGCAGAACCCGGAAGTAGGCCACACCTATAGCCCCATACTGCCCGATTTAACTCAGAATTGGGTGAATATCACCTTTGTCGTGTTTACACCGAGTGCGTATCATTTCTCCTCAACAGTCAGAAAAACCTGTTTTGAATCATATGTCATATACCCCGCGCACGCAGGTCTGTGTGGTCCATTGGTTCTTCAGATCCCAGAAATATCTGTCCACTAGACCAAATGTATGTATGTATCGATAAAGCATTCCACTGCAAGTTTAAAACGAATAACGTTTTCATTTCTGTGATGTAACACAACCGAGATATCGCACTTCAAAGTATGTATGTATCGATAAAGCATTCCACTGCAAGTTTAAAACGAATAACGTTTTCATTTCTGTGATGTAGCACAACCGAGATATCGCACTTCAAAGTAAGCAAAAGCGCGCACATTGAATCAGTCGAAAGGGCTGCCATATTATCAGGTTTATCCAGTCAGGTGCGAGTTATTACCATAACCCAAGGACGCCTCTATTTCCCCTTACGTCACTCGAATCATGTGTGTTGGGAACGAGTGAGGCGACGACGTATTTCCGTTTGCTCAAACATGGCGCATCTCATGGCACTGTTAGAATTCCCTGCTTGAAGTTGATTTGTATGGTTACTAAGCACGTCTGTGACCGTTTATATCAGTTTTCAACCATCTTCCTCTAAATAACTCAAGTTATATTAATTTCTCTTTTCTTTTAATCCCATACTCAAGGGGGGTCAGTATCACATCGGGAAAAACCATCTCCCTTTGTCAAATTACTGAGGAATTTTCCCAATGTCAGACCTACAGATATGCACACCATATTGGTGGAAAACAAGTGGAAGACTTAAATGAAAGTCAGATTGCACAAACGATCACATTAGCATCGTCCATCACAGATGATCATATACTCTTCACAACACACAGGTTCCCGCTTTCTTTTTGAACCTTCCCAGAAAGTCACTGCATGGATTGTTTGATATGCTGACGTCAAGTGACGTCATCAAACATGACGATATCCTATACTAAACTAAACAATGCTCGTACAATGTATTGTAGTAAGAAACAAATGTCAGTCTGTCACTTCTTGTCTAATATTTGTCAATACTGGTTCAAATTCATTCATGCAGGGAATAAATTGTTAGAATGTTAATTGCTCTATCTATGTCATTACTCTGTCTCAGCTACATTGTCGGGTATCGTGAAATGAACACGACAATCAAGCGCCACGTCTGCGTCAACGCTCGACCCCTTTTAGGAATCTTCAGATTTTCCATTTTTAACCAATCAGACTCCATGCAGGACTCACATTTGTGACGTATACTCATACTCTTTAAAGCGCATGCGTTGCTGTCCATGTTCGCTTTACATTGCTGCCACCGCTAGCAAATTTTGTATAGAAATCTTGAACAACTTTGATGTCACTGGGGTCACGTTGATTAGGCAGTTATGTCAGAAAAAAACAAAATCTCTGTCTCAACCTTTATTATTAATAATACACGCATTCTCTTCATTGACGGTATGTGCAACTTTATTCAAACCAACACTTGAAACAGTTTTATTTATGAACGCTGATTAAATAGTTCCGCCAGCAGTGATGCAAAGCCTAAAGAACCCTACATGCATCGCACAGGTTCCAAGGTGAAGCTCAAATTTACTGATGGCAGTGATGTAAAGCGAGCGTAGAAGGCGTCACGTCGGCTGTAAGGAGTATGACATCCAATGTCAAACTCTCGTGCAATTTTTCCCAGAGAGAATTAAGTCGCTCAGATTATGAGCTTTTATTGACGACCGAAAAATAAAACCTGGTTGGATCCGTGAATTATCCTGTCACATCCACAACTAAAGTTACCCACACCTTGCTTTGCAACTTTGCAAAGATTGCAGTGGCTAGTGATCGTGTTCCGGTTGATGTAATTTTTAACGATAGAGCCATGCCTCTGCATCGATCTGTTTTTCACCCGTGGTGTACTCAGTTAGATTTTCTATCTAATGGCGAGCTCAAAGCTAGTAAATGGCTGCAGGGCTTATGTGTCTGAGGCAGACTAGGGTGACTTGAAACCCTTCCCATCAACTCCCACTCTTGTATCACCGCACAGGTCCTGCGGGCATATCAGCCTGAAATAGGCCTTATCCTTATATCGGACCATGGATGCATAATAGAAATTGACTGAACCCGTTAGAATTATCTGCCTATAACTTCAATGATTTATTTATTTATTTGAATAGTGTTTTACGCCGTACTCAAGAATATTTCACTCATACGGCCATCCGAAGATCGCTGGCAGACCTTCCCACGTACGGCCGGAGAGGAAGCCAGCATGAGCTGGACTTGAACTCACAGATAACGCATTGGTGACATGCTCCTGGGTCATTGGGCTACGTTGATACGCTAACCATCACGGTCACGGATCATTTCTAGCGAAGCTAGTGGAGAATCCAAATTTGATGTGTTGAAACCTAGATAGTTCTCAAAATCTGCACTGTGAGGAATGTGGAACAACTTACAGTTGTTGAAACTTTGAGAGGATTAAAAAAAACCAGAAACAAAGTTGACCTTTAAAGCTGTCCATTTTGATGCTTATCACTTCACATCTGCATTTGTCTGGCGACATCACGCATATTTAGGAGAGAGAGTGTGGGTGCTCTTGCAAACTAACTTAGATAACGACGTGATTTTACGATAATAGCTAAGGGCGCGGTTTTAAAAAGCGAACAAATCCAACCATGTAAAACGTATGTTCAGTTTAAAAAAAATACCATAAATTCACCATTTTATGCACGTTAAAGTCCAAACCGGCGTGAACTCGCGAGACTTTTGAAATGCAGACTGTTTCTTTTTTCTCTCGAATCATTCAGTAGTTCAAGTTTGTAGCTGCATATTCACCACACATGGTTATACACACCCCTAATGCTCATTCACGCAACAACATGTTGCATAACATATCTCCTTAAATACACAATTCACGACCCTGTAAGTGTCTGGTGACTGAGACACTGCCCGAATCCTCAAAATACAGGTTAACTTAGGCTACGCCTATTTGAGTAAATATTGCACCCAGATCAATGTGTATGAACCAAAGTGCAAGTGCATTTTAACGGTAAGTTCACACGACTCGACACGACGCCCTATGGTGTGGTTCTGAACGCACCTGAAGTCTCCAAGCCTTACGTCAATCAGGCGTTCATATATACTTGCGGCAGTGCGTCGATGCGGCGTGTTGCGGTACAGCGCGGCGAGTAGACTCTTCTACAGTAATTGTTGGCGTCGATGGTCTTGTCATTTGAGAATTTAGGTCGAAGAAGATTCCATGGTAACTTCAAATTCTTTGACCTGAATTGTCGTTTTTCATTAAGTACGAAGATCGGTATTGTGCATAAAATAAAAAAGATCAGTTGTTATAATAAAACTTCTTGATTTTAAAAGCTGTTTACACAAACGGCTGCACTGAGAAACCAAACATAAACATATTTATTTGATTATTGTTTATAGTCAGACTCCAGGCGCCTCCGTGGCTCAGTTGGTTAGCGCGCTAGGGCAATGTAATGACCCAGGAGTCTCTCACCAACGTAGTCGCTGTGAGTTCAAGTCCAGCTGATGCTGGCTTCCTCTCCGACTCACGTTGGAAGGTCTGACAGCAACCTGCGGATGGCCGTGGGTTTCCCCCTGGCTCATCCCGGTTTCCACCCACTATAATGCTGGCCGCCGCCGTATAAGTGAAATATTCTTGAGTACGGCGTAAAACACTATTCAAATAAATAAATAAATCATTGAAGTTATAGGCAGACGTAGAGAATTCTAACGGGTTTAGTTAGTTTCTCTTATGTTTTAATGGGTGGAGGAAAGTAAACTTCCAACCTTTGGTCATCTACTGACCAACTTTCCACCAACACACTGGTGGAAAACAGGTTACCTTCAACAAAGATGAGCTAATTATTACTCAGTGCAGCGAACATTGAGAACCACGTTTTTTTGCCCCAAAACTCACCCACAGCACCATGCCAGGTCGAGTTGAGCTGCTCACACGTGAATAATGCATCGCGCGGCGCTTTGTCGCCCCCCCCCCCCCACCCCCCCCCCCACCCCCCCCACCCCCCATCCCTCCAGCACCTCGACGCTTCGATCGAGATCTGAACTGATTTACGGTCAACTTAAGCTTACGATCCCTTCGTGCAAGCGGCCCCAGTACACCATTCTGTATCCATGGTTTCTCGTCATATTCGAATAACATGATCAGATAGGCCTTTTTTGAAGTATAATATTCCTCAATGTGACAATGAAGATTATTATGGATATTGGCAGTTAATGAACAAAGTCAAAGAGCAAGTCGATTCCATTTATGCTCACGAAATATGCTTAGTGTAATCGTATAACGGTTTTGAACATGCTGCTCTGTTTCATCGCGTAATCTCTACCCTTTACAGTTATGCGACCTAGCCTTTTATAAACTGTGTCTTAAAATGGGTTGAACATCTCATTCATCTTGTTTTCCGGGAAATGTGATTACTATTCTCTAACGTCTTTTGCGTAATCCGCATATCGGTGCCAGCCTTAATAAGCACCACTTCATTGATACTTGTAAGTTTCGCTTATCATGTATTGAGGTATTTTTTGGATTTACATGTAAGTATTTGGTGTTTTACCCTATATTCGAGCATCATCAGCTTTTACGGATGAATAAGCCCCGAAAGATTTGAGGAAACCGCCGAAAAAGGCCACGTAACCGATAAACCTCCTGACGAAAGGCCGCATTCAAACCTGCAATAATCGCTGAATCTCAGCGGTCAAGATTTGTGAGATTTTAGGTAATCCATAGAACGCTCGGTCCGACTTTAATTGATCTTAATACGTGCAGGTCAACTTAATATATATTGAACGAGAAAGTTTACACAGCAAAGGAATACCTTTTTCCCGCTCAACGGCGGTAAGCGAATGTCAGATAACGCGATACATTACAAGGTTTCTGAGACGTATTTTGCTTGACCACTTAATGCTTGATGTAATCTTGGCAGCCTGATCTGTGACCATGTTTTACAAACGTAAAATGATATTGCATATCAGTATGATCATTAGGCGTTTAAAACTCGCATCATGTCGCTCAACTTGCACATTTGAGGTCTGCTGATACCAGAATGCTAGAATTCCTTTGCTCGGACTCAGACAGCGTCAGTGAGGAAGGTCAAGACCCTTGTTTGATAACCACTTAAGTCCCTTAAGGGCAAGAAGGCATTGGCGAGCTGAACATTGGCGTACTGTGTCAAGTGTGTGTAATGAATGAGCGTATACTGAAGTTAAATCAACATTCTACTATTGAATGAATGAATGAATAATAGTGGTTTAACGCGACATTGGCAGTGTTTCACCATGGTCTTGGCGATGTTATCTGGGACTGTGAATGAGGCATCAGTTATTTTTTTATTTGCCGTTTTTCATTTCTTTCATCGCTTTTTCCGTCGTATATACTCAAGAACATTTCACTTAGAGTCACTATTCGTGTATATCATATCAGCATATAAAATGTTCACATGTCTTCATTGTCAAAAACATTTCTTTATTTATTTCACAATATACAGTGTCGGCTTGCTGCTGCCTGGATATTGTGTAAAATACTGAGATCATTTGAAACGGACAACATTGGTGGTAAAATAAAAAAAAGAAAACAAAATATGCGAAATTCCACAGCTCTTTATATCCGGTGATAATTTGATCGCGTGTGTCCAGGCCGTTGGTGACTCTCAGGGCTGAAAATGACAACACTTGGCACAACGTCACGTGATTCATCCGCCCGCATATCTATAACCGATTCTCTCATCGGTGACCTCCGACAGTTCTCGGTCATTTCCGTAAAAGTTCTCGGCCTTCGTGAAGGGGTACTGGGTGAAACAGTTTGGTCCTCGCCTTCGAATCGACGTTTATCTAAAATTTGTAACGGGGTAGCCTTGAACAAAGCGGCAATATTGTGCACAGAGTCTTTCACTGTGGCCTTCTTGTTGGAAACGTTCAGCTTGGTATTTCTATCACCACCGCTTATGTTAATGTTACTATATGGACTAAGATAACTGAGATCGTTTTTATAATGCAAAGGAATGGTTTTCTCGGGAACGCGTGGGGACTCCGCTGGACAAGTTACAGTGACGGCAGGCGTGGCGTCGCTCTGATGATACTGGTCTTCACCAGATGGTAATTCCTCCACGTCTCTGGCGTTCACAGGCAAAGGGTGTTCAATAAAAGCCTTGCGCATGCGCACTCCACTTCGAAAAATTATCCATATGTTGATAGCTAGGAAGAAGACGATTGCTAAAAACCAGAAAATAATTGTAATGAACTGCATGGCCATTACGTCCTGATGAAGAACAGCCGTTATTAGGAAGGCGACGGGAACCACGCCCCTAGATACCAATGTCCAAGAACTTCCAAATGTCACAAGTCTTTTGTAACATTTACTGGTTCTATCACAGGAAATTTCTTTATAAATTCTTATAACTTCGTTGCATAGAAGGTCGGATTCCATAAGGATGCCAACAAGACCTAACAAAAGATTTTCTCTGCAACTGTAGAACACAGCGTAACAGGTCAAAGTCACGGAATGGTGCAGCAAGTCCACTTTGACGTTGGACAAATGGAGGATTAGCGTCAAATCTTGAACAGCTTTATAAACATATTTTCCCATGTTCATGCAGAAGATGATTCCTGTCAGGTGTGTATCTCGCGAGGATTTGGGAACAAAAGGATGAGCGATCATATCACCACGTGCCAAATCCACCACGGCAAGTACAATTATCGTCCATGTCATCAACTGCTCTGTGAATCTGAAACAGGGAGAGGATATACTGTAATTGCTATTTTACCTCTGAATGTCAGGATGAAATAACGACTACTTAAGTTCACTAAGAGTACGTCGCATGACGTTTTTCAGCCTAAATTAATGTTAACTAAGTGTTAATCTGTCTGGTGGATAATCGGCTGCTATAGGTGTTTCTGACATGTTGACCGTGTCCCAGACTATGGAAGCCGGATACGGCCACGCATATGCTACCATGTGGCCTTTAAACAGAAATTGGGATATTGGATTTACATGGATAAATTTTTAGGTTGAGATCTGAATGACAACGTACAGTCTCATGAAATAATCACAAGGTTGTGACGAGCTTCGCGCGAGAATTTCATGCAGTTGAGGCGTTTGCCTTTGCGTTTACGACTGATCTACTCTTACGCGTTGGAATCTTACTTGTACAAACCAAAACCCCATGGAATGTGGATAAAAGGTAAACAGACACTGGATCAAATTTATACAGGGTTTAGCTCAATTATCGAAAGAATCAAGATCAGATCTTGACCGAATTTGGATAAAATTTCGCAATGTATATTGATTATTGACATAATTTTGTCTTAAACCGTTTCCCTATTTGACCTTGATTGGAACTCTCTCTTATACCTAAATAACCCAAGCACCGTTTCTATGACTTATAAATAACGATGGCATTCAGACCATACCCGGACGAAAGCGCGACATTTGAACCATACCCTGGTAACAACCATGCCTGGACGACAACACGAAATTTGAACCATATCTGGACGACAACTCGACATTTGGACTGTATTCGGATGACAGAATGACGTTTGTGCCGTACCCGAACGACAACACGATATTTGGACTGTATTTGGATGAAAGGATGACACTGGGGCCATACCCTGACGACAACACGACATTTGAACCATATCCAGGTGACAACACGATATCTGGACTGTATCCGGATGACATTTTTTATCATATTCGGTATTTGGATTCAAAATCCATACATTACTTAGTCAGCAACGCGAATCAAAGTGAAGAAGGACGGCTCGCCAAAACCGATGATGTCCAAGAAATATTGATAGTGCTATTGTACGAGCATGGAGCAAGATGGCAAAATACTGCATGGTCGCACCGAGCTTCCATAAGAGGCGGATTATTCCGGCGCATGCCGGGGTGTGTTCCACATAGCCACGTTATAGGTCAAAGACAGGATCGATGTCCCCAGCGTTCACAATCTGATCTCAATATATACACGTATCACGCCGAGTGATATCATATCTGCATCGTCAGGTGTCCGCCCTGAAAGTACTTATAATGTGCTACGAAAATTCTGACAAGACAAATCTGTATTGACATACATCCTTTGTATATATAGATATGGGCCCAGTTTTACGAAGCTCTCTTAACGTTACGAGCTCGAAACTACCATGATGACGTAATGCCTACAATGCTGGTTACCGTAGTAGTAAAGTGAACGTAACGTTAAGAGTGCTATGTGAAATCGGGCTATTTTCCTTTTCATTTTTTTTTTTTTAGAGTTGCTGACGTCAATGCATAGAATGGAGGACAAGCCTATAACTTGCTTCATCCATGTACGCTAGTATAAGCATGATTCGGTTAAACCCACATAACCTGATATTACATTACACAATGCATTCTATAACCTAGGCGTATCTTACTTTTACACCATTTTGAATTCTACTTTATGGTATAGCGGTAATTTGATACTAGACACCCCGTATTTCCTGGCTAACCTGATCTTTCACCAAAGAACTCCAATGCTGAGGTCATGCGAACGCACTCAACGAACATCAGGACAATGAACATTGCTGTATGTGACGTGTGTACATATATACTCTCCATGGATAAGAGTGGACAACTTTTTGAGAAAGATTAAATTTCCCAGACGTCGCATAACCGTCAACTGTCTGATACCGTTTTATTAAACTCAAAAGCAGCGTTTGAATTAGTTGCCCATGGATAATACTTGACTCTATATTGGGCATAATTTGAAGATTTTGTAGTAATATGAAAGACTACAACATAGAGTGTAAAACTAGAACAGCGAACACAGTGTCATTGATTGCACATGGTCACACGTATAACCAATGAAATAAAAAAAAAAACAGGGTTCATTCTAACTGTTCATTTAAATGCTTCAATAGCAGCAATGTTCAAGCCATCTAGCATGCACCATGGCTTATAAATTATACAGTTCGGCAAAAAAAATGCAGTGATATTTATTGCAATTTATTATCACTGGTCTACAATTACTCAAATGGCTGTGTTGTCATCGCATTTAACATACGAAAACAAACAATTCAAAAGGAGCTGGTCATACATGTATTTAAGCGTTCTGCTCTGCAAGATTATGCACTACATCCAAGGCAAATCTTGGTCCAAGACCGTCTCTTGAGTTCATCATTTTTCATTTCTCCTATCATATATGAAAAATTCCTAATCATCTACTTCCACATCAAATTCAAATGCTCAAAATACAATTAACAGGGTTTTGTATATCATATTCTCATCACCACTCCAAGAAAATCTCTCTGGCAGAAATTGACTTTCTCATGGACTGATAACGTGTTCGCAGCAACACGGGAGCCATACAGGTTCAATTCTCTGGAAAATTGATCACTTGACTGAGAAACGATTTGGAATGCCAATTCGAACTTTATTTACTATGAGCATGCAACGAAGCCCTAAGCTGCCCTGGGAACCTTTTCAACCATGTTGTCTTTGTGTAGGAAGTAGCTTTCTTTAGGATTTATATGACTAAAACGGATTTGATTCTGTGCCCAGGAAAATTGAACTCAACATCCTTTCTTTGCAGACCATCATTATCTTTTTCAAACCCCAATCTATCTTGTCAATCTTCTGAGCACGCCGTGGTGCTCTTCTGGTATTTAAATGATGGTGCGTGATAACGATCTTCTTATCAAGTATACAATATATCACGAAAGTATGCACTCGATATATAACAAAGGTTCTATATGTCGCAATAGCGCAGCGTAATGACTCAGGAGCCTCTCACCAATGCGGTCGCTGTGAGTTGAAGTCTAGCTCATGCTGGCATCCTATCTGGCCGTACGTGGGAAGCTCTGCAAGCAACCTGCGGACTTCCCCGGGCTCTGCCCGGTTTCCTCCCAGCATAATGCTGGTCACCGTCGTATAAGTGAAATATTCTTGAGTACGGCGTAAAACACCAATCAAAAAAAAAAATCGTATAAGTGAAATATTCTTGAGTACGGCCCAAAACATAAATCAAATAAATGAATAAATACTAGTAAATATATGTCGTAATATTCTCAAGATTTTTTATTCATATATCGCCATACTCAAGAATGTTTGTTTATAACAGTCGGTTTAATGGGTTGAAAATTGCAAAGATGTCATTGGCATGAGAGGATGAGACCATGACATACACGTACATGTCATTCCTGCAGTCCGTCACAGTCATCTAGAAAAATCTAATACAGGATTTGAATAGGCTTGGCAGATGTCATGAAAAAATAAAACAACCACGCAGTTACATATAACTGGAGATGTAAAGCTCAGCTCAATCCAGGCATTTATTTGTCCTGCGTTAATTCTCAGTGCCAGGTCTCCGTCGTTATATATATTCACACAACCTTATCAAGTCCGTCACTGATATACGTTTCCACCGGGTATTCCTGCTATAAAATTTACAACTTTAAACATGCTATACTCTGCCTAAGGAGACTCATCTAGTTTAGTTATTTTTATCATCTACAAAAAATAAAACCGTCGACTAATCAAAAGTAACAAACCCTCAAAAACGTGATTTTACAACACGCTGCCTACATATGTGTCACAATTGACTGGTACATTTCTGTAACAAACGATAACACGTGACCTTATTATACAATCGGATATCGTCCAAACATGTCGCGACTGTCCAGTTCTTGTGTGGATATATATACGAACCGGTGCATGGATTAACCTAAAATTTTACGTTTTCTGGGAGTGTATAACTGCGAACAACGACAACAGTCCGGTTTTGTGGTAAGATGGATCTGATTACAAAGAGCTGCTTCACCGTGTGGCAGGAAACAGCGTCGATCAAACCAGGATACTATGGCCTGGCAGAGGACCTGGGCTGACCGGAGCCCTGCACCATCCCAAAAAGGTCACTGAGTGCAAGTCCGTTTACAATCTTATTGTTACTTATAGGTAGTCTATCTGTGAAAATGTTCTTAACACCACATTACATTAAATGACCATTGTTCAAAAGGCTTTCTGCGAAGTAACACCATGAGTAGATACTATGAATTATATAGCGACCTTGACTCTCATCTGTTGGTTTAATTGTTAATACTGTTATAGATAGCTATACGGCAGCAGGATGTTTATCTCGCGCCGCCAAACGCTGGTTCCGTGTCTACTGCAGACTTCGTCACATGTTGAAACATTCTGGCTCCGGTTTGTGAGGAACACTTACCGCATAGCTATGTTAAAAGCACTCTCTCCATTTAGTAGCCCGACCAGTATATAGACTAGCATCATGACAGAAAAATTATATTTTATTATTTAATTGTACAGTTTTATATACTTTTTTGCTCAGTTTTACTGAAAAACCTTGGTCGACATTCACAACTTTCTATCACTTAAAATGTCATCCCTCTTTCCTACAATGAGTCTGAAAAAGCTTTTTGACAAAAAGTACAGGTAAGTGTTGTTCTTTTGTCATTCGTAATCCATGTAATATAACATCTACAGGGAAATAAATGTCTATTTAAAAAGTAAAAAGGTCGCGAGCGAGCGCGCAAAAGATTTCGCCATGATGAAATATTGCGGTAACAGGCGGAGCGATATGGCGTCAACAGTTTTTCATAAGCAACGTACTTTGACGTCCATGTCATGTATTTATATATGTGTTCCGCTTTTATATGTTAAATGGGCTGTTTCCAACGTTATGAGTAACAGCTGAACAGCAGTATCACCGTTGATTGGCGCGTATACGTCAGGTTCATACACAAGTCCTACACATGCAACTTAATTCTCAACAAATACTTACATCAGATTCCGATAAATTTGTCTTGACAATTAACACTGCTTTTAAGAATTCGAATGGGTAAAAATGAAACGCTCATTTCTGGCAGACAAATTTAACATTTGTCCTCAGAACAAACGACCAAATGCAGTTACTGCCAAATGCTATATATTAAAGGCTGGATCATTTTTTCAAAACCAAATTCCATGATTCTAATATGCTCCTCGATATGGCTGAAATACTGCTGTTGTGACATTAATCCCTAGTAATTCATTTATTCAAAGCGCCATTTAAACACGATACGTAAACTTTAAACAAACAACACACAGGTGATTCGGTGCATGCTTGCCACACGTGTCCATATTATTTGGAATTGGCTGGACTTCGTTTGATACGTCTGCGTCTGTATCCTAGTATTTCGGATACAGTATAAACATCGGTGCGTTTAAACTTAATACGACGTATGCTAACGAAAACAGCATTCGCCTACTGAAGCCCAACTGCATAAAATATGCCGACGTGTGCGTCTATTCCTGTTATAAAGGGATAACAAGTACTCAAAGACTTCGGAGCTGAAATAGGATTCGTAACTGGAAAATTTACACGTGTCTACTTTCATCAATGAAAACTGCCATATCTCCTTAATCAGTTAAATCTCTTCTATGCATTTTTTCCAGCATGTTATTTTACACGTATATACATTTTACCGTATGGGAATCGGTGATGTTAGACGTCTTTTTCACATTACGACTGTTATACGAATGTAGGATTGCAGCGCCTATATATTTACTTATTCGATCATTATTTAGCGTAATACACACGCTTTTTTTACTTATAAAGTGACATTTAGTTTCACGGATGGTAGAAACTAGATCGAGTGCGCGGAATAAACCACCGACAATTGGCAAGCTACTGGCCAGCTTCGTTCTGTTGGAAGGCCAGCGATTTCCAACGAACTTAACGTAAGACAACATGAGATAGTGTCGCCGACTGTATCCTGCCACAAAGGCCCGGCGAACAATGAAAACATGAGAATCTTTATAATTGTCTGTCTCAGGATGGTACTGAACCCACGATTGTGACAAGTTTATCGATGTTTATTCATTGATCGTTCAGATTTAAAGCAGATATCAGACAGTTAAGTGTACATTACAATTGTACGTCACTATTACCGTATCATTGTCCTTTATGTGCGATTATCGTATGTACGACATTTTTGTGCAAGTGGGCCCAGAAACCTACTTTTTTTAATGATACTCCATCAAACATCTTAGTTCCTTTATACATAATTAATTACACCTTGCAGATTTATAATTGGCACGTACCACACTGTAATTGATAGATCTGTACTTAGCGTTGCTGTTATAAGCTGTTCCATTCTTGTCGTTAAAGGTGCTAATTATCGCGAGGCTATGTGGGAGATCCGTCTATACATTAGTGTTTGTAATAAGACTAGTCATCGTGTAACAAAACTGAGAGTCTGCGTCATGTGTGATAATAATTTTTCCCTTCCAATATGAACTTTGATTTTGCTTTCAGTGCTTGTATATCAACTGAACTTTCTTATAAAAATCATCAAACAATGGTTTGTATTTCGCATGCTGCAAACGTTATTTAACATTCGTATGCTTGTTCCCTAAAACAGTTCATGTTAAAATAAGCAATAATTTGCAGAACCTGATACGGCCATCCCGCTATATGTCAGTGTCGTCATGCCCCTCCTTAAGTGAATGACTAAAAATATTGGACTGACGAGCTGACCAACATACCGATCGACAGACCAACAAACAGACCGACAAACAGACCGACCGACCGACCGACCGACCGACCGACAGACCGACCAACATACTAACCGACAGACCCACCGACTGACCCACCGACTGATCCACCAACAGACCCACCGACAGACCGACAATCAGACCAACAGACCGACAAACAGACCGGCCGACAGACCAACCGACAAACCAACCAACAGACCGATGAACAGACCGACAGACCCACCGACAGACCCACATACATACCGACCGACCGATCGACCGACCCACAAACAAACATACCAACCGACAGGACGATAAACAGACCGACAAACAGACCAACCGACAGACCGACAAACAAACCGACCCACAGACCGACAAACATACTGACAAACACGCCAACCCACAGACCGGTCGAATAGACCTACAAACAGACCAACCGTCAGACCGACCAACAGACCGACCCACAGACCGACAAACACACCGACTGACAGACACACCGACAGACAGACCGACAAACAGACCGACCGACAGATCGACCAACAGACCGACAAACACACCGTCCGACAAATCGACCAACAGACCGACAAACACACCGTCCGACAAATCGACCGACAGACCCACTGACAGAATGCTTGTCGCAGCGTAAAACTTGTCAAAAGAGATATATGTAGGTATGTATGCTTGGGGGTTAACGTCGCACTTAACAATTTTTCAGTCAGATGGAGACGAGGAGTCGTCATGTGTGTGTATCGATATACTGTTGCTGCTTGAAGCAGGGCGAGTTCATGCCGCCAAAGTGTTGCGTCACTGGGACATCATGCTGAAGACACCAGTCATGACACCCCTCCAAGTCACATTATACTGAAAGCGGGCCAACCAGTCCTGTTTCCTTGTCCCTCCCCCTCAGTGCTAAGTGCCCAGCTAGTCAAAAACAAGTGCCATTTTTAATGTCTTTGGTATGACTGACTCGGGTTTGATCCCGAGTCTCAAAAGAGATGAAAGAACTGCCATAACAAATCAAAATAAAGGACAAAGTGTACATATAGAAACGTCCGCTCATAAATTCAACACATGTATAATTCTTTCAGGCATTGATTTAAATGTACCGGTATAAGAATATTAAATTCCGGAGAGGTTGCAGGTTCGAAATCAGCTCTCGCTTTGTCCGATATCAGACAAAGGGCGGTGGCCTGCTATGGTCACGTATACGTGAGACCGGCGTTATATAAGAGAATACTTCTTCACGGCGTTTAATACTAATGGAATAAATCGATCAATCAATTCATGAATGAATAAACCAGTCATTTGGGTTTCATCAGGACCGTATAGCAAGTTGGTCCCAGGCAATACCGATAAATGCATGGTGATGCCTCACTGGAATATCATGCCGGAACACAACCCTGCCACTCCATATATACTGTCACGGTATACGGATAACGGGTGGACTAGTACCATATACTTCCCTCTTAACGTTATACCAAGGCCGTACCAAGGCAGTACCACTTTTATAGTATTATAGATATCACCAGACCCGGGATCGAAACCGAGTCGTCCGTTTACGAGATCGACGAAGGCTTTAATCCATCGTATAGGGGACCTACTAATAAGTTGTAGTACACTGTAGGATTATCATTTAATATTTATTGTATTTGATTATTCTTTGACGCCAACATCAAGAATATTTCATGTATACTATTGCGGTCAGTTTTGTGGGGAGGAAACGGGACAACTTCGAATAAACAACAGAGCCCATTACTCTAGTTATATATAAAACACATTACTTATTTGTTCTTTTCATATTGTATGTGACACATCACTTACATTTTTGGTAACATCCAAGACTGGTCGGTGTGAAGGTTGATGAGCTTTTGTGCCAGGTGTTGGAGACCGCGGGGCAGACATACCAGTAGGTAGCCCAGGGCGGCCCGGCTGACCAGGTAGCACAGAGTACAGGCATTGATGGTCAGCGACACGGTCACCACGGCCGTTTGGGCATCCCGACTCTGCTGGATGGTGGGGGTGTACCATCCCCGAAATGTTCTGTGCGGTCGCCAATACTCCCGTACCAGGCGATGACACTCGAGTCATTGTCACGCTAGCTGCCATACTACCGTCGTACAACCCTTCAGTTTTTTTTCCATCAGCTGCGAGATGTTCATACTGTTTGTAATTTGCCATCTGCAGCTTCGCATACACAGGACGGGCTGACAGCTGTCATCTGTACGACCGTAGCTGTCTACAGCATATTGTAGTACACGGTAGTACAACCTGCCACTATTATGAGTGGTTTACCGCGTAGCCATATGACTTGATAGGCAATCGCCGCGTGTTCGGCAACGCTGATTGGTGGAAACAAACCAGGAAGTTCTCTGTCGCTCAATGAAGTTCTTGTACCGCATATCACACGTCACCGTCACACCGACACACTGTGTAGGAGGGGTGATTGAGGGAGCCGCGGGACAGCCCGGTTATGGAGTTAAGCAGAGCTGATGAGATTTGAGAACGGCATAACAGCTCGCCTATGGAGGCTATAACAAACTCGTACAACATCAACCACAGGAGTCGGAATGAAATCGTTGTGGTCTGTATATATAGTTCAGTAATAAACAACCAGGCTAACTGGTAAAGTTTATACTCCGTACGTCGTGTATTGACCAAAATATAAAGCAGTGACCTAAATATCAAGGCCCTGTCAATCGCGTAATAATAACAACATAATAAAACATTTATATAAATAAACCAAAATTCTCCTGAGCGGCCTGATTGAACCGTAGGATAATGATTCTAGTACAGACCTATAGCAGTTGAAGTGACTCAAGGGGAATTACCAGCAGATTCAAGGTTAATTTCAGTAGCTAAGAGAGTAGAGTCGTGATACGTGCCGTGAACAGGTCTTACAAATAAAATGTGTAAGACATCCAATCAGCTGTGATCATCTGTGACTGGGAAGAGGGAAGTGCTGTTGTGTGTGTATACGGACATGTTTGCGAGACGGAGATTACATGAATACATGTATAATCTTTCTCACTGATCTAGGTGTCATTAGTACCACTTTATCCCGTAGTACACGCATACATCCGGCTTGGAACATAGCCACATTTAAAACCTCATTAAGAAACATTCATTTTATCCTGTTTTCAACGAAGTGCATAAATAACACAAGAGGTCGGGGGTCAAGCTTATATGGTTAATCTACGGTATATGGAAAGCAGGAAACAGACTGCATGTGCATCGAAGTACAGCAGTTGCACTGGTAGACTTTGTAAAGTGTCAGTGAATTTATTTATTTATTTATTTTATTTATTTATTTATTTTATTTGATTTGAGTTTTACACCGTACGCAATAATATTTCACTTATACGACGGCGGTCAGCATCATGGTCCGTCGGAGGAAACCGGGCAGAGCCCGTGGGTCACTGAATTATACCTAAATATATCAACACACAGGCCAGTCACGCAGCATGGTTCTTTTATAGTGCCATAATATTCATTTTAGTTCCCCAACCATAAACCTCGCCGCCGTCATCAGCGAAAATGTCTTGGGCTGAGTGTCAAACACCAATGAGATCAATAAACTTCAGAGTCCCTAGACCATGGAGTCGGAAGAGAAAAGAAGCCAGATTTCACTGGTTATGTGTAAACCACTTGCCAACTATGGCGCTGTCGTCTTTGCTCTGATTTTACTCTCCATACTATTGTCTTTTATATCATCTAAAGCTAGGTAGTCAACAATTTTTAATGATGCCCGCATAATTAAACTTCTTTCTTTAAGAAGGAACTGATATTTTTATATATTTATTTGATTCGTGTTCTACGCCGTACTCAAGAACACTTCACTTAGACTAAGGCGGCCAGCATCATGGTTGGAGGAAAGCGGGCAGAGCCCGGGTGGAACCCACGACCATCCGAGGGTTCCTAAAAGACCTTACCACGTACGGCTGGAGAGGACTGACATTCTCAAATGGTTCTTTTCGAATGTAAATGTCGAAATGGAAAACGTTGACGTGCCCTCAGTTATAATTGTATAGTTGTGTGTAACTGCTGTACAACAACTCGATAGTAACCATTCCTGTAGACAAATATGATGTATTATTAAAGATTTCCTTTGCTGGAACAATGACGTAATTCTGTGACGGTAAACAAAGTGCCTCTTGCAAGTTAGTGTCGTCCAGAACTTGTTTGGCTCCTGAAAGAGCAACTGATGACTGCCTCTCTGTTATATGTCACCGGTATTATTTACTCGTCAGATATACTAGTAATCGTTTCCAAATTGGTGAACTTCATGGTTTTTGGGTTGTTTTGGAAATGAATCTTGCAATTATTGGCTTGGAAGCCCCTCCCCCCCCCCCCCCCCTGGTACACGAATGTCGGACTTTTAATTTATAACAAGTTTAAGCCATATGTCATATATTGAAGTATCTGACATCTTCGGTTTGGATCACCTTTACATAATCTTCTAGCGCCCAAGGGATGAATTTTTACCGTCTTTTACGTTTATATTCTTCTTGGCCGTTCACACATTAAACCTTTGCAAACAAATTCCGCGATCAACTTTTTGCTATATCAAGGTTGTCAGTCAAAATCATGTTTACATTGGCCTTAAATAAAATCAGACGATTCACCATCACATATCTACGGTGCCGGCACGCGTGTACTCGGACAAATCAAACTGCATGACTGCATTTGAGTAATCAAAGATTTTGGAAGCGAATGGATTAGTGTGTTGGTATGATATGCATGGCGGTCTTGTACATGCTGAAATAATTCGACACCCACTATACATAACATCCAGATCGTTCGTAATGCATTGCATGTTCATTAAGTCATCACACAATTAAGGTTCTTTATAGTTTGAAATGTTCTAACTTGTTAATGAAGCCAAAAGAAGTGTTGGTGACTTCTGTAACCACTTTATTATACACAAAAAAAACACTTTTGTGCTTTATGTGCTTTATGCGATACAACAAAAACTTTGTAATTTGCAACAAGTATTGTGTATAACATTCAACACATTTTGTGTTCAATTCTTTCAACACAAGACCTTTTGTTAGTTCAACACAAGACAGAGTTGTTCAAATGTGACTAAAGACTTTTGTTAGGAAAATGCACTACAAGAGTTTATTCAACAAAAACAGTACCAACCTTTTATTGATTCAGTCTGCTGCCCACTCTTCAACAACTCTCTGGCCAGTGAATCACGTTCTCTTCAATCTTATGTGGGAAGATTATGCCAAAATTATTTTTAAGGGGAAAATTTATGCGGCCACATTAAGCCAATGAAAAATTGTATGTGGGAGAAAGTCGGTGTATGACTGTACGTAGAGTGCGCTTTGTTATTTGCGGTTTAGGCAAACTTACCAGGTAACTGACAGTTATGATGCTGAGAACTGACAATCTAATAAACTTCCTCCTATATACCGTGACTGCGCTGACTTCGTTGATGACATTTGGACAGGTACGTTTTGCTAGAAACCTGGGGGTGACTCCATGCTGGATCGCTAATACCCGTAATATTTTCATTTAATCCAGAAGGAAATATTAAACCAGTTATATGCTCTTCCATTTAAAATAGTTCCTGATCACGGATTTTCACATAGCAATGTAGAAAGATAAATCATGTATGCTATTCGATCCTGAATTGGTCCAATTATGGTGGAAGGCACAGAAATGTTTCCTTATAATAAAGCAGGTATTTTTGTTTGTTGTTTTTTAAATTCATTTTCTGTGGCCAGTTACCCTCAGAAATAATTTTGATCTTCCCCACATAAGATTGAAGAGAACGTGATTCACCGGCCAGAGGGTTGTTTAACAGTGGGCAGCAGACTGATTCAATGAAAGGTTGGTCCTTTTTCTGTTGAATAAAAAGAAAATGTCTCACAATTTGATCGGCCTATACCAGACATAATGGCAGTGGAATACGACCTACAGTTGGGGAATAGGCCCGTATAAGAGTCGAAGTGTCAAAGTCAAAGAGACACACCTTTCATACCTTGAGATATTACTGGTCATTACGATCTTTTCATAGAGGAAACTACCCACACGTACACCAGGATGTTGACATTGGATGGTCACATTTCCCCGTATACGCCTCTAGATTCGAGCATACACGTCATTCCTCAAGGGCTAATTGCCAGTACATGGTCGTGCGTTTTCCTCGAGCTCTGCCGGGTTTCCTCCCACCATAATGCTGGTCGCCGTCGTATAAGTGAAATATTCTTGATTACGGCGTAAAGCACCCATTAAATAAATGATTGCTTACCCGGAGAATTTTTCATAAATAGAACGGCTCACTTTCCTCTTTATTAATGGATTCATTTATAAATTTATTTATTTGGTCGTTGCTGAACACCATTTCCAAGGGTTATATTTTTCATTTATACATCTGTGGTCAGTTCACAACCGGCATTAGACAGGGAATTTGTAGATGTGAGAATGATCGGTTAACGATGGCCGTGTGACCGTTTCCGCTGCCTAATGTTTGTTCAAGACCATTTATCTTCCACTAGCATGGTGAGGAAATCTGTATGTCGATCACACGTGGGGAAAACTCACCAGTAATGGTGGTTTACCTCGGGCACTCCGGTTTTCTCCATTCATATGAAGCGACCGTTATGCGCATGTACAGCGTATAAGTGAAAAATTCTTGAGTATCGCAATACACCACAATCAAATTGTATATATATATATAGAGGGAGAGAGAGATAGAGATAATATTTGAAGGTTGTTTATTGACATATTCAATGCTCTCAGTCATTACGCCTATACATCTGACGTCCGATTACAAAAGCGTTCTTAAAATAAAGTCCACCAGTAGGTCTAAGTGTCCATATCAATACAGTGCTAGACATTTCCCAAGAAGCGTGTATTGATATTTCTAGTAATGTCGAAAAAAAGACTGCAGTGAAATCTAGCCCTAGCTTCCTCGGATACGGTGTATTTACGTTTAGATTCGATTATGCAAATAGATGGGATGAGGTCATTAGAACGTAGACTATAGATCCCTGACGTACGAAGCTGCGCGGAAAAGGCTAATCGAAGAAACAAGATGACACTTGGCCAGCTGCTTCATTGAAGACAGTAAGATCGATTCTCTATATAGTTTAGCACACTGTTTTCAAACGGCTTCTATATAGTAGATATATGGTAATGCTGTCTATGAAGGATATATATGTATATACATATATTCGTGTACCAGTCCTAAACCGTGGGGGGGAGGAGGCCAAGCCAATAATTGCAAGATTCATTTCCAAAACAACCCAAACACCATGAAGTTCACCAATTTGGAAGCGATTACTAGTATATCTGACGAGTAAATAATACCGGTGACATATAACAGAGAAGCAGTCATCAGTTGCTCTTTCAGGAGCCAAACAAGTTCTGGACGACACTAACTTGCAAGAGGCACTTTGTTTACCGTCACAGAATTACATCATTGTTCCAGCAAAGGAAATCTTTAATAATATATCATATTTGTCTACAGGAATGGTTACTATCGAGTTATTGTACAGCAGTTACACACAACTATACAATTATAACTGAGGGCACGTCAACGTCTCCCATTTCGACATTTACATTCGAAAAGAACCATTTGAGAATGTCAGTCCTTTCCAGCCGTACGTGGTAAGGTCTTTTAGGAACCCTCGGATAATCGTGGGTTCCACCCGGGCTCTGCCCGCTTTCCTCCTACCATGATGCTGGCCACCTTCGTATAAGTGAAGTGTTCTTGAGTACGGCGTAGAACACGAATCAAATAAATATATAAAAATATTAGTTCCTTCTTAAAGAAAGAAGTTTAATTATGCGGGCATCATTAAAAATTGTTGACTACCTAGCTTTAGATGATATAAAAGACAATAGTATGGAGAGCAAAATCAGAGCAAAGACGACAGCGCCATAGTTGGCAAGTGGTTTACACATAACCAGTGAAATCTGGCTTCTTTTCTCTTCCGACTCCATGGTCTAGGGACTCTGAAGTTTATTGATCTCATTGGTGTTTGACACTCAGCCCAAGACATTTTCGCTTATGACGGCGGCGAGGTTTATGGTTGGGGAACTAAAATGAATATTATGGCACTATAAAAGAACCATGCTGCGTGACTGGCCTGTGTGTTGATATATTTAGGTATAATTCAGTGACCCACGGGCTCTTCCCGGTTTCCTCCGACGGACCATGATGCTGACCGCCGTCGTATAAGTGAAATATTATTGCGTACGGCGTAAAACTCAAAACAAATAAAATAAATAAATAAATTCACTGACACTTTACAAAGTCTACCAGTGCAACTGCTGTACTTCGATGCACATGCTGTCTGTTTCCTGCTTTCCATATACCGTAGATTAACCATATAAGCTTGACCCCCGACCTCTTGTGTTATTTATGCACTTCGTTGAAAACAGGATAAAAGGAATGTTTCTTAATGAGGTTTTAAATGTGGCTATGTTCCAAGCCGGATGTATGCGTGTACTACGGGATAAAGTGGTACTAATGACACCTAGATCAGTGAGAAAGGTTATACATGTATTCATGTAATCTCCGTCTCACAAACATGTCCGTATACACACACAATAGCACTTCCCTCTTCCCAGTCACAGATGATCACAGCTGATCGGTTGTCTTACACATTTTATTTGTAAGACCTGTTCACGGCACGTATCATGACTCTACTCTCTTAGCTACTGATATTAACCTTGAATATGCTGGTAATTCCCCTTGAGTCACTTCAACTGCTATAGGTCTGTACTAGAATCATTATCCTACGGTTCAATCAGGCCGTATATATATCCCTGTTTCTTTACCACAAGGTTGATTCGATCTACGCCGATCCGCTCGATCCTTTATACGATTGGATGTGTGGTGTCATGGGATATTTTTTAGCTGCGACAAGCAGCTCTGTGAGATAATTTGTTTAATTGTGTGTCCGCCCGTTTGTTGGTCGATGGGTCGGTTGGTCAGATTGTTGACATCCTATGTTTTTGTTAGAAATAGATGGCCTGAGTGTAAGACGATATTGAATTGAAAGATGCATGATGACAGAGGTATTGCCAATTTGCGTTTGTTCTGTTTTTTTTTTAATCGATTGCATATAAAAAGAAGAAAATAACCCGGGTTCAGTCCTGACCCCTGGGGTTCAATGTTGCCAGGATGATACCAAAGGAACTGACCAGAGGTCTCTTATGGGGTGTCATTTCGGGTGTCTTATGCATTCATGGGTGAGTGAGTGCTTGGGGTGTAACGTCGTACTTAACAATTTTTCAGCCACATGACGACGAAGCAATCCTTAGTGTGCATGTAATGTGCCTCCTTGTTGAAGGACGGATTTCCATCGCTCTTTTATCTAGTGCTGCTTCACTGAGACGTCTTACCGAAGACAAGTAAGCGGACCCGCACGGGTCATTATACTGATATGGGTGAACCAGTCGCTGCACTATCCCCTTTATGCTGAACGCCAGGCGAGGAAGTTACAACTTCCTTTTTTAAGAGGGCCAGTCTTATGCATGGATGATTTGAAAGCATAGTCTAATTCATCCATCATACTACGAATGGCCAAGCTGATGCTGGGTGTGAATGTAAAATTTGACCATCAAATCTCAAATCTTGCTCTCCAAATCTAGGTATCTTGATAGTCAAATAAAGTTAGAATCAGACGAACGGGAGAAGATCATTTGTTGTATTGAAGAAGGATGGCGTTCTGGTGACCTGGTGATGGGCAGTATACATTAGCGACTGTGGAGCGCTGAATTGTTTAGCTGTATACACGGAGTAAGGTCTATTTCACTGTTGTATAATGGAATGTGCATACAGTACATATATAATAGACGAACACATGCATACGATTATAAACACGTATGTATATTGCATGACAATGAGTTCTAGCTGTAACCTCCCAGCATAATGCTGACCGCCGTCGAATAAGTGAAATATTATTGAGTACGGCGTAAAACACCAATCAAATAAATAAGCCTGCAATGTGGGGAGTATGGATGTGCTTTGGGAAAATATACAATCCTAGACAACTTGGCATTCGTTGGAACTTGTGCGAATTGTAAGAAACAGTGCTTGTGGAGGATATTTTTGGGGTGGGAGGGTGGGAGGCAGCAAAGAAGGAAAAAGGTCGATGCAAAATGAACAGCAAATAAACAAATAAATAATCATTATTACGTGTGCCCTAAATGGACATAACGGCATTTTGTTGCAATGGACGAGATATATGTCCGCGTGTATACAGATACATTTACATACAGTGTGCTCTGCGGATCTTGTCACTAACAAATGGCTTTCTCCCGCAGTTATTTGGACGTTGTCGTGTGTACAAGCGTGGATTTCTCGTCCAAAAGCATGTATCTTTTTTTTTCAGCCAAGACATATTCAATACACGTAATCATATAGGTCTTCGACTCAAGCGGTTGGAATATATTACCTGACTGAGACGCCCATTTGAGTCATGCCTGTGCGCAATTGCAGGGAATATACTGAATTTGATATGACGCAAATCTGTTAAATGTGCAATGTTTTAAATACGAAAGGCTTACGTGACGTAAGTGACGTATTCTGATATACTTGAACACTCGGTTGATTCCGCTTTCGGTTATTAATAACTCATATTCGTTAACATACTATATTATTTTCTACAAGCACAAACCGCATGGCATGGCATGTCCTGTTGGTACAGAATATTTCCACTGTAGTACCGTTGGGATGTGTGTAGCGCTCTGATAGGGTGCGCAGTGTGGTGAGCTTGGCATTAGAGGCTCAGTATGATACTATATGTATGTATGCTTGGGGCTTGCGTCGTACTTTTTTTTCAGTCACATGACGACGACGAGTCGTTAGATGTGTGCAGATATATATATATATATATATATATATATATATATATATATATATATATAGGCCTATATATATATATATATATATATATATATGCAATGCATACTTGGGGTCTTACGTGTCAGAATTAAAAGTCGTGGAAACCGGAGTGCTCGGGGAAAACCACCGTCCTGAAAAAACTTTGCTGTAAGCCATACAGATTTATTTATTTGATAGGTGTTTTACGCCGCATTCAACAATATTTCACCTATACGACGACGACCATCATTATGGTGGGAGAAAATGTGACATGCACATAAATGCACACCCTTTTGGTATAAAGTATATATGTATGCTTGGGGTTTTACGTCGTGTTTAACAATTTTTGCAATCATATGTTGACGAGGAGTCATAAGGTGCGTGTATATATATACTTGGGAGGGGTGTCATGTCTGGTGTATTCAGCGTGATACTTCAGTGAGGAGGTGATATATATATATATATATATATATATATATATATATATATATATATATATATATATATATATATATATATATATATATATATATATATATATAAGGTGCAAGGCGAGTGCTGACCCACCCCCACTTCACCCCCTCACTGAACTGTTATGTTGAATACACCAGACATGACACCCCTCCCTGTCACATCATACTAACACCAGGCCAGTCAGTCCGGTTTCCTTTCTCTAACCTCTTTGTGCTGAGCACCAAGCGAGGCAGCAACACAAATATGATACTGATTTGAACCTTAATGTAGGCCTATCTTGCAGCGATATCGTAGGCGCGTCATGGTGTATCTAGCAAAACATCCGTGTTGGCACCAGATCCAGATAACCAATACTTGTACAGACAGGATCTTTGGTAAACAGCGCCGTTGGGCCTAAAGCTAGACTAGAAATAGTAACTCTATATAGCTGACACAAAGATACATAAGATTAAAAAGCTGAAATTAAGTATGATGAAGTTACTAAAGATAGGAAGCTTTTCTTCATACTGTTATTCCCAACGACGCCGAATAGCTTAAACTTCCAAGTCTTTTTCTGAAATAGAGGATGTCCCATGAAAAAAAGAATACAGAAGATCTTTTTTGTGTTAAATTTACACAGTACTTTTTTGTACGATGGCTGTCAATTTTATGGAAACCGGGGTGCCCGAACTGAGTAAACCACCAGCCCTTCTGCAAATAAGTGTCAAACATTCCCACGTGTGACAGACAGTTTTTCTCTCAGACAGTATACCATACTTGTAGAAGGCAAATAATTTTCACGGAAATCCAGATAAGATTACCTTAACGGGTTCAAACAAGCGTTCTGGACGCCTTACCGCGCCACAAGAACTCTGTGACCTTATGCTTCTTCGCCCAGACACTTGGCTTTAAAAATATTAATTAGATTCGTGTTTTTAGGGGTACAAACCCACTAGCACAAGGATCCATTAGAGGGTTATCACCTTACCTTCCGTAGAAACGTACATGAGCCTTCAGGGCACTTGTTCCCATGAAAGCTTCGATTGCCTTAGGCTAAGGGATTTATACGTGTAAGGGGACACTGGAATAGATACCGTTACAGTAGCTAATGTGCGCTGTCCAGTGGTATTTGAAGCCATGTTGAATGTCTACAAACAACGTGCGATTGTCTATAACAAACGTTGGTAAGGCGTGTGTATGCTGACAGCAGTTAGAGCATTCTTAATGAGGCCAATTTGCAGGGTTTTCAATACCCTTGAACCATGTGTGCCAACAATTTACTGTCAACCCAAAACCAAATCGATTCAAACACTAATCTCATAGCGACACCTAGCTCAGCAAGGAAGTATTTAACCTCCGGAGCAAATCTCCATCGCTCTGTCAAATTTACCTGACAGCTTACACCCTATAACTGGCATGACGTGCAATAACCAGAACAACTGAGACCGAATTTCATTGAGATAGCTGCTGGCCTCGAGCTTTGCATTTCCCAGGCGGCGCTCTGAGAAATACGTTAATCGACGTGGCAGATAAGAATGAAGCAATTTCGTGGGATGGCCTTGCCTGATTCCCAAGAGCTGTGCATTTATTGATCTTTTTGCCTCCATCCCACCGGTACTTCCGGGTAGCAGAGACTCACCACCCTAGTGCCAGCAAATATGTGTCCCTAACCAAAAGCAAAGACCGCCGTGGATTGTTTAAACCTCAAAGTAATGAAACGGTGAAAAGCCATCATCTGCGCCCCTAATAATTCTAAAATCCTGTTGACTAAAGCACGCGTACACAGCCGACACAACACTTAATCTTATTCCTTGACAAACATCTAACCAGAAACTAAAGGCAGGGATTTTTTTTTTCCTTTTCCTAATTCCAGTGGATTCTTATGATCAAACGGAATGGAATGAAAAAATATATGTTTCGTCACCTTCTCAACAGCATCACAAAATGATGAAGACGGTGGGAGGCGGGGGAGGGGGGGGGGGTGATGACGTACTTCGAAAAACAACTATGGCTGTATCCCAAGGTTCATGCCATAGATAGAGATATTCAATCGTATGCATTTCATGGGCAGGTGATCAACAGCTGAAGTCGTATCAAATAGTGTGCGTGACGCGAAGAGCTGTTAATCTTGGCCGTCATTTCCGATAGAAGGTCCCTGGAGATATCTTGTTTAATATTGATCAGCTTTAACCGTGGGGTAGAAATCAGCTTGCCACTTCCTTCTTACTCCCTCGCGTCATCTATTGCTCTCCAAATTGCCGTCACACAATGCATCACTTCCATCATAGCACCGGGCTTTTTTATGAGGAAGCTAACAGCCAATCAGATATAGAACAGCAAATTGCCGACGACCAATCAGTTGTTGTTTTTGTTTTGATATCCAGAATTAGAACATATTTATGCTGAGCTATACCAGCCACTAGTTACATGTAGCACGTGCAAGGTTATATAAGTATATGTACATACATATTTACACTGGAAAATGTTTAATTTCCAGGACGAAAAAGCATGTAATTTCTATATCTGTACAGAAACGTCAACACGCAGATTATATGGATAAAATAAACACAGAGTGACGTCGCGTGTGTTAAGCGTGTTTAATATGGTACTTGTGGACGTCCTTAAAATCTGTACCTAATTTTTTTAATCATGTCTAATAGATTCACCATCCAAGCCCAGCAGTAATATGATTTGATTTTGATCTTTCTTTGTTCCCATCACTTTATTCTGCACATGTACATGTCATTTATTCTCTTTATTGTCTGTGTTATTTTATGTATATACGTTGATTTTATTGTTGAGGAGATCCCCTCGTGGCTATAGAGCTGTGGGAAATCCTCATTAAACAAATAAAGAATTACAATTACAACTGCATGTCAAAGCCATTGAGATTTATTGCTGTTTTGGCTGACACATTGGGTCATGTATTATTTCTGCTTTCAGAAAACAAATAATGCACGATGTGTGGTGTTTATGCTAAATTTACGGTGATCCAGAAAACTGTTTAATATATTAGGGTACATCACTCATTTTGGCTGACAAATTCTGCCACATTGAAACCATGCCATTTTCTAGTGACCGATCTAATACTGTCAACCTCCAAGGCTTTTTCGTCCAGTACTTACATTGTATCGTTTCCTGCCTGTCATTTTATCTGGGAGAGTATAGTAACTCCCCAGTAATTAAGACCCAGCAATTGGTAATCTAGCCTGGGCTTGTAAAAATTAACGACATTGTGCGTTGCAGCAGAGCATCGCTGTATCTTTTCACCCCAGCTTCTATCCACGAACTGATCTAGTAAAGCCCAATTTTTGGCAAAGGTATACACAGAATATGTCGGGTACCCGGGTAACGCCACTTCCATCCATGCGTAAAAGAGCCAAATCATGCCCTGAGGGGGGAAAGCTCAATCCTGACCAAAACTAAATGTTCTTATATTCCTGGACTGGTTGTCCTGCTCTAAACGTTTATAGCTCAGACAAATTCTTATTGCATTATACCATATGAAGCGGTTTAGTATTATAGGCACCAAAGCCGCTAGGCTCTTACCAACGCGAGTAAATTGGCTTCATTAACAACAAAACGTTTTGTATTTCACACCAGAAGCCAGTATTACAGCCATTACGAATATTATATACAAGAGTATAGTATGACTAAAGCAACACAGGGTTCTCGGTGCTGTCGAAACGCAAGTGGGTGGAAATTAAACCAAGCAGCTGGGACGTGGGAAGATTCTACTGAAGGACAACTGATCTTCTTTATATGTACGTCGACCATTTTTCAAAACGTATAATTCTGAATAAACAAGCATCAGAGTTTTAGTTGGTAAGGCAGGCGTTGAAATCAGATACAGAATGGATTGCCGGATTGCCTGACAGGTGAGATAAGATTTCTTGGATTAAACTCCTGCGGCCTAGATAACGCTTCAATAAATCTTCCCTACCTGAAATTCAGCCCAATAGGATCCAGGGATTATTTTGTTACCTTTTAACTGATAACTGTATAAGGAATAAATATATTCTCTATGATGTAAATGAGAACCACATTGTACTACCTCCCAGGAACCACTTCCACCCAGCCTAAAATCGCCACGTTTTTGTCTGGCACAAAAAAGTTCTGTGAAAGTGGCCCTGACCTGTGTGGTGTAACGGACTTTCACCTTCTACAAATTAGCCTTCACAGTAAGGCTAAGATATGTATGCAAATGTGGCGTTTAAACCTGCATCGTTCGTTCTACATTTTGATCATGCCTGATTACCGGATGACTAAAAAAATCAACAAATATTTACATCTTCCGCTTATTCTGGGTGGGCATTGATTTCTGAAAAGAGTAACGATAAAAATGGTTGACCTTCTTTTCATTAAATGGTTTGTGGCATTACTTCTTAGCCAGTGGCGTTTAATAAATTACAATTATGGCATTACTTCTTAGCCAGTGGCGTTTAATAAATTACAATTATGACATTACTTCTTAGCCAGTGGCGTTTAATCAGTTACAATTGTGGCATTACTTCTTAGTCAGTGGCGTTTAATCAGTTACAATTATGGCATTACTTCTTAGCCAGTGGCGTTTAATAAATTACAATTAACATCACTGCATCACTGTTTGTACCTAATTCTGCCGAACCCATGGTACTGCGGGATGGGAAAGGCGTGTAAGTTGCTAATATTTAGGTATTTGCATGAACGGTTTGAAAGCCTAAATGAGGTCAATTCATAAGTCTATAGTATTGATAGGTCCGATTGGTATCAGAATAGAGCAACATCTTTATGCTCCATATGAGCAATGTTATGAACAAAACAGTTAGTTGGCGAAAATAATGATGAAACAAGTTTAGAATCGAAGCAGACAGATTTATTAACAAAATAATGTTCAAGTTGAAATTCTGTAACACGTACATTTATATATTTACCTGCAAGCATTCCATTCAAACACGACCGAAATTCCATTAGGTCAATCTTTGGTTAATTTCAGTGATTTTCCCCAAAACCCATATATATGTATGTATCCATTTAACAAAATTCCAAACACCTGAATTATTCTTGGCGAGAAAGGTGTATATGTACGTCACATGTGGGTAAGTACGTCAGTGCCCTGCCGAAGGATGGTGGTTTGCGCCGGACACTTGGGTTTCACCCTCCTATGAAAGTGACCGCCATCGTATAAGGGAAAGTTCTTGAGCATGGCGTTAATTAACAATAAAACACATAAAATAAATAAATAAATAAATAAATAAATACATACATACATATATATATAAATGCCAAATAGGCAGTAGTAGAAGTATTGAAAAGAGTTTGACCCCCCTTTTACAGTGTTCACTGTGTAACTGAGTGGAGACCCTCGTGCGTATTTAAGGCAAATTAAGACTGAAATTATAAACTTCAAGTTCTTAAAATGCAAAACCCAGAAAAGGAAAGAACTCAAATTATTTTTGGTTCATTGGATTGCAGTGAAGAATCAGTGTGCAAATTTTAAACTTCCTGGAGCACAATCTTTTAATTGTAGCTGTGTTTAAATTTTTAAAAGTTTTATAAATATGCACTAAGAGGAAAGTATAAGCTGAGTCTACTTTTTGTATACATTATTATACAAGTTAATGTATACATTATGTATAGTCATTTTGTTCTGACTTATACTAGTGTCGAAATTTGTGCATGTTGTGTAATTACTGTACTTCTATGCAGCTGGCCACATATCATTTTAGGCGTACATATACAATAGAGGCAGCTGTCGCTAAGGAGACAGTCCGGGATTCCCCGTTGCATTACAGGCCGAGGGGCACGTTAACACGGTTAAGGGAGACGTTAGGCGCATATATAGTGCTCTCTGTCTTTTACAGGTACACGTTTACATTAAGCGTAGTAATGACTACATGTTTACACGGCGGTCTAGTTTTTTACCTTTTGTGTGAAGACCACAGTTATTTTAATAACTCATCACACATACATTTACATGTCGAACAGAGTATCAAAATCAATAATAATACAGTAACTGCACCATAATAATTTATAGTAGAATGTATTTATTTCATTTAATCCGATTAAACCCAGTGGTTTAATCTCAAAAATGAAGGCGGTGTATGAGATCACTAAGCTTTCGTGTCCACGATTTTAAAAATTCATCAGTCCGTCGTAAAATACTAGTCAAATAAATAACTAAAAATTTATTACACGTATATGTTTGTAGGGAAAAGAATAAAAATTGAAGTGTGAAGGTAACTGAATCCCAACCATTTCTCCGATAGATCAAAATGCGATCCATTTCTTTCATACCACCGGCCTTTGTCAGGTACAAGTATCCCATCTAATCTAATGACCTGAGGCTGCAGTGGAACCAGCGAAAACTGGATCTGAACTCGCAAACTTTTGGGCTATGCAAAAGCCCTGGCCATTAGGCTGCTTTCGGCAGAGCCATTTTAGCTCTTTCGGCCACTTACTACAGTTTAGGTTTAACTTAACCCCGGCTTGTGCGTAACATGAAATTCGCGACAGCTGGCACGTCCCAGGAAAAAAATTGAAGTCATCTTGCTCTCAGGTGGCTTGTTCTATGAATGACTCATGTTAAATGACAGAATGTCCCACTGACCGTCCAACCGACCAACTGTATGACAGACAGACAAACAAAGCGCCGTAATATTGAGATGTTTTTGGCTTGAAGCTATTATTACAACAGCTGTTAATTTCACCACATTCCTTCCAGAATGAACGAAAAATACCAACAGCAAATAACATGAAATTCGTGAACAAAAAAAAATTAAATCAATATACGTCAATTTTTCCCCCGGCCATTTTCTCCCTTCCTCATTCTGTGAACGGAGTATAAAATATAAAAGCTTTCCATTGTTAAAAATGATTGTTTATCAAATGTGATGACAACACAGCATTTTAAGTAACAGCAGACCAGTTATGAATACATCTAATCAGTTATAATTCACATCACTAAGTCTTTCAGTCTTTTTATCGAATTCTGCTTAAGCCATGGTGCTGTGGGTGTATAAATTGTTACAACTGAAGCATTCACATGAAAGGTTAGAATAATAGCCTGAGTTAATCTGACGTATTTCATCGATTATGTGTGATGATTTGCAAATTATCACACTGTCATCGATGCTTTGACTTTACTCTATATATTGAAGCCTTTTATACATTATATCATAGTATATAAACTCCACACCAGCTACTTTATATCCTTGAGGCACAGGTGTTTCTGAAACTTATTTACTTTGTCAGGCTTACAAAGGCGTAAATACGGAACTGCGGGAATAATTCATTTAAGTGTAAAAAAAATATCTTGCCTCCAAACCTTTCCTCTTTCAAACTGATTTACTTGCTATATTTAGGCCTTTTTCTAGCACTCTGAAAAAACATTTCCCCAAAAAAGTCCCAGATGCATTCCCAGGTTCCAAGTTATATTAAAGTACAAAGGCTGAAGAATTTTTTGTCTGAATTCAAATATCATTTTTACAGTTCCTTAGTTACAGATCTATATATTGTCATTAAAAAAAATATCAAAAACTGCAAAACACTGGAGGGGATACTTGACCTTTCCGAAGGAAAAGCTAGGCTGAGAGGCAAATAAGTTTGTGTATATGTAGGATATGACCTTATCTTCTGCAGGGTTTAGTGTGTCAAGGGACTTGTGCGTATATAGGCTAAGGTAAATGAGGTAAAATTTCGCATCAAAACATGCCTTTTTAGAGCAAATAAATGTCATAAAATGCAAGCAGTGGCCCGAAACATGATTTGTTCCAGCAGGATATCGTGACATCTTTCTAAGATTAATAGATCACCTCTCATAAGCAGGGAATATGTGCGACTTAGCACAGATGAGTGAAGATTTTATGTCATTTGCGGTAAGTCTCTATCTCACTGTCATCATACATGCTTAATTTTGGCCTCTGATAACCCCAGTGACTTGCCCCGGCTCACCCTCGCCAGTAACGTCATATATTATTATGATATGTGTAAGTATGTATCACTAATACCAACAGCACACAAAAAGCCGGAAACATAATTTCTTGCTCCGATTATTAATCTTTTCAGAATTTGCGTCTTTTGTAATTTATCTTCAAAACTGCAAATCACGGCTGTTATTCACAAACACATTTCATGACCGAATTCCTTATGCCACGTACTGTTATGTAAATCTTCACGCTCAGCTGACTTACCACACTGGAGTTAGAGATCCCTCTGGAAATCCTTTAAGGAAACTTTCTCCAGAACAGCTTATCCGATTGCCTTGAAATGTTTTATGTACAAACACATCTACAGGGGCTATAAACGCTTGAAAAATCTACTCAAATCGGTTGGCTAATTATGTTACGAAACGACCTATATTTTTTTAATTATAAATTCAGAACACATGGCGGTCCAAAGTTAGCAAATGACTACCCTCAAAAAATTAATTTGTTAATTTTACAGAAATGCTGTCTGAGTGATGCTAGAATGTATTCTGTTATTATAACACGATAGTCACATTCAACATAACATCCTGTTAGTCTAATGTAATGTTTACGTTGAATTAATAGAATAATCTGATGCAATAGCAAAATACACTCACAGTTTCTGTTAAAATTAACAGATTCGTTTTTGAGGGTATTACGACATGACATAGGCCCTATATGTACATGTACGCATGATGTTAAATGCATATAGTAGCGTAATCAGGCAGTGGAGAACGAATTCGGTTGCAATGGTTAACTGCTGTTGCTCTTACTGTAACCTGTATATGTAACAGATGGAAACAGTCTCATCAAGTCATCGAAATGCCATCAACCTGACAACAGCTATGCGGTTGTGCATCTTAAAATATCAACACCACTATTCGCGACTGTTAAAAGCATCGTTATATCTCAAAACTGATCTTACCGAAGCTGAAAACCATCCGTGAAGAATGCTTGGAATGTATGCTATAGGCTATCTGTGTTTTTACGTCGTACTTAACGATTGTTCAGTCAATATAACAAAAAATCACCCGGAGCTTGTGTATATAAGTCTAATATTCTTGTGGCAGGGCGAGTCCATGTCGCCAAAGTGCTGCCTCCACTTAGTATCATATCGAAGACACCAAACATGACACCCTATCCATTCACATAATACTGACAACGGGCCCACCAGCGCTGTTTCCTTACTCTAACCTCTTAGAGCTCAGCGCCAAGACAGGCAGCAACAAGTACCATTTCTAAAGTCTTTGGTTTAAAATCCGAGGTTGAACCCAGGTCTCCCGACTCCATGGTCTAGGGACACTAAAGTTCATTTATCTCACTGGTGTTTCACACCGTGTTAAAGAAATTTTCTTTTCTGACGGCGGCCAGGTTTATGGTCCAGTGTTGCTCTAACCCCTCGGTACTGAGCGCCAAGCAAGACAGCAACAAGTACATGTACCATTTTTTGCATCGTATGACCTGACACCTGTTTAATCTCAGTTCTCCCGACTTTTAGGCGGACGTTCTAACCACCAGGCCACCGGAGCGATTAATACTGCTTGGAAGCAAAGAAACTGCAGGCAGTTAAAGTTTGTTTATTGGTGCTACACTTAAGAATTTTTTACTTGTAGGATGGCGGTAAGTTTTATGGGTAGAGGAAACTGGAATACCCGTGAGGTAAACTATCGACTGACGAATTATTCCGTATGCGAGACATAGATATGGACACAATATACACTCAGTGGTGAAAAGGTTCTCTCTTACCATCAGAAAGGGACTACTAGTCTCACAATAATAAAACTGTATCTTCTTACGCTGATACCTTCGTTCGATTGTCCCTGAAAATTTGGTGGTTCTTTTGCCTTTTTGGACATTTTCCTTTCTACACAAATGCGCAACATAAGCTTGTGAGGAATAGAATTGAGTTTATAATCAAGGTAAGAGCTGCTAAGTCGTTTATGCTTATCTGGCCCAATGTAAGATAGAGATAGGATTAAAGGTTGACGAACGATAATCACACTTCCTCTTCAAGGGTGCCGATTTGTGAAATGCGGTAAGCTTCCCTTTGAAAATTCATGAAAAGGAATCTAACTCTTATACGATCCTTGACATAAAATGGATACCAAAATGAATACAATAACCTTAGTACAAGGGGTGTGGGCACCAGCTCTTTGTTAACATATCTATAGAAATACATCAAAATACATGCAGATCGATGAATTAGTTGCTTGGAATTTAACCTCGCATTACGTCATACCAGGGCGATGTTCCCTTTCGTGAGAAGGGTTTCAATGTGGACATATCTGTGCTGTTTCATCGGATGCCACATGACACAACAGTAGGCTACACCGACACCAGGCCGCCCAGTACTTCGCTTACCCTCTAAAAATAAGGAATCGTAAGAACCAGAAATTTCTATTTGAAGTCTGTAGTTTCCTGCAGGACTCTCTTTCCAGATCCGAACTGGGCCTTCTCCATACAAGGAGACTAACCTCTCAGAATTCTGCTACCTTTTCCATGTAATTCGTTACAACATGGAGGTATACATATATCTGTATGGATACAAGTTCAGCTACAAGGTATACACATCACGATTAACACGGATCGCAATTTTGAGCTTTACTTTGATAGAGGCACAGTTGAATTTTACAGTCCGTTATGCAAATATTTATATAAGCACATCTCATTCACAAGGTATCAGAGGCTATATCTCTGGGTTAAATATTCTCCTATCTCCTGTCTCTGAACTTCCAACCGAGAGTAGATGTTTATCTTAAGATTTTATTTTTATTACATTCTGAACATGGTGAAACTGTAAAAAATGAAATCTTCTAGACTCAATAACGTGCTCTAAAAAATAAACAAATAAAATTTGCCAATACTAATAAAATATATCATTCTATGTAAATATCGGCTGTTACAAAAAAGGAAGGCCAAAAATATGTATTTCCTTGATTCTTTTCAACGTGAAATTTCACTTACATGTACAGTGAAAACACGTTTCAGAGCAAGATCTGTGTATTTCACATGAGACTCGTTTTTCCCTCGTGTCAGTCCTATATCATTTTTAAAAAAATTCGCGTTGAGGAGCGAGATTTCATATTACACAAGCTGTATCCTTAAATGCTCCTCTAATAATGGCTTGTCGAGGTCGAGCTATACCATATCTGCCAGCCAATGCTTCATTCATTATGAAAGACAGACACTACAAACTAGATGTAGAAATAAAAACCAAGAAAAAAAGAGAAACGGAAGTTTCTACGTCAAGAACACAAGTCCTGGAGGTGATGTTACACAGGCGCCGAACTTGTACAAAAGCCGTGAAGGACATAAGTCACATGCTACATATCTGGTTACCCGCAATATCACGGTTTGTGACATTTTTTTCTTGTGAGAACGCATTGTTAACACTCTACCTGTCAAAGGTCATGCATTAAAATGCACTCATCCTGCAGACTTCAGTATTATAAGCTCTGCCACAGATTAACCCAAGTATGTGTAAAAATACATGTGGCATGTTAACAAACAACATATACACACGGTCATTCTCTGAGCTGGATGGTTTTATTTCATTTTATTTTCTACAAACAGGTTAGTTAGCAGCAAATTAAATCTCATTAATTTCACTGTACATGCAGGACTGTCACAGAAAAGTTATACACATGTATGCATATACTTGACAATGTATCCGCAGACATATCACGCTGGTAAACAGAAAATTACCTGACTGCATGTAATCGCATGCTAAGGTATCAACTCTATGTACGTCATTTAAATATATATTTATTAGCCGCTCATATTATCTTGAAAAGACTTTATTTCGCAGGAATAATCCAGTCTGGTATGAGTCTCCAGCGATTGAGATATTGTATTTCACCTAAAGTTTGTATGTAAAAATGTATTTTCAGAAGCATATAAAGGCCTTAAAATATGATACTTAATTTTGATGCCAAAAGGCTTTTCTGAAAAGAAATTTATCAAACTTCTGAAAAAAAACCCTCCTAAGTGGAATTATACCGTGAATCAATCAACCAGAATTAGGTAATATACGTCACTTGAAAATACTTAACTTCAGGTGAAATATGGTATACATTAACTGTTTACTATATCCTGAGCCTTATCTCACACAACCACTCTGTGGAGCATATTATAAAAGTATAACATCAAACTGTGTCGGTACAAATTTTCATCCACTACACAAGAATTACACCGTTACTTCTCATGGCCTTCCAAAGTTGTCAGGATTTGGGAACGGCTGTGTTTATCTTCAAACCATGCATCATTTTGATCTCTTCTTCCAAAGCCTTAAACAGAGAACAAAAAGAGGTGTTTACAAACAAATGTATTGAATCATCCTATAGTTACAGATTTGCAAAATACCAACTGGCCCATGAGTATACATATATATCATAACTACAAGACTAGCAATGGCAACAGACAGACTCAAATATATTCTCCTACAACTGGGAGAAGGATGAAATTTGTAGCACCTGTACCTACGTGTACAAGAGCCTTAAAAGCGTACATAAATAAATAAAACAAGGTACAAAGGACCTCTTACAGAGTCAATCTAGTTTGTCCCAATCAGGAGGCACCTCGAAATATATAGAAATGTACACTGGCAGCAGGTCAATATAAACAAGACAAATCAAAAGGAAGAATATGATATTCACCTTCTATAGCCTGTCAAAATTTACATCTGCAATTTTCAGCAGCAGTTTAAAGGGATTTGGACCATCTTGCACCCTATTTGTAACCTATGGTATGACATTGGTAATCTTGTTAAAGCATATATTATATTCAACATATAATACTGAATAACTGTGTACAGTGACACAAGAATTTTTTCCTCTATAGGGAGGAGGCCAAGTAATCATTCATGAGTAGAGGATACCACAATGCTCTAATTAAACCACTGCCTTTTACCAAGTACTTCCTCTCAAACCGTAAGTGGGAAGGCCTGTCAGCAACCTGTAGATGGTCGTGGGTTCCCCCAGGTTTTCCCCTGCCAGGTTTTCCTCCACCATAATGCTGACCACCGTCGTATAAGTGAAATATTCTTAAGTATGGCGTAAAACACCAATCAAATAAATAAATAAACAAATTTTACCAAGTACCATGCAAATCTCGATCATAACACAAAGCCTCAGCCATCCAGGATTTGAGCCTCTCACCTTATGTCAATATCTCTCTCCAGATAACTGAGCACTTGAAAGATAGCTCTGACTTAACTGAGGACGAGTCAGGAGTAAAGGATGTGATATTTTAATTACAAAAAGCCTGGGAAAATAATTTTTTATCAGACTGCTCTGATAACAGATTTACAAAAACTACACCATTTGAAATACGCATTTGCCTAGATTCTCTGGATTCCCTTAACACAATCTGACTGGAATCCATTTAGATTCTCCTACTTGCAAAATTCAGGCCCTGAACAAAACTTCAGGTCAAATACAATATTTGTGTTATACCAAACAGACATGCGAACAAAATTATCTCCAGCTGGCCCAAGCTACTTAGCATATTTACAGCCGCAGATAGTACTTAATTTTATCTCAATGAAAGATATATGGACATCAAGCAAACTCTGTGAGTGCAGCAATGTCACATCATACATACGCTATACACAATTATCAACCAGTACTTCCTGGTAGATAAAAGTGACATGACGGTTTACACTCATACATGCCGGTAGAATTTTCAGTTTAATCGTTCCATCCTACATGTGAGATTATACATCCACATTCCCTCTTTTTTATAAGAAACTATAAGTATGATAAGAAACTCCAATAACCATGACAAGGGCCGGCCATCACCCTGTCACGGTTATTTTTATATTTGTTTATAAACTTCATTTGATTATATTTAATTGAGGTCGTAACACACTAGGCTTTTACTTTCAGGCTTTCTTCAAAGGCTTAGTTCAATAGCTTTTATAGTTCAGGCTTAAATCTGTTAGGATTATTAGGGGTTGAAACAAGCCATTCCGAATTGAATCCCTAGTGTACACAATGCTTCCAGTGGTATTTGAAGCAAAGCTTACAAAAAATTTTAAAAAGTCATTTGATATCACCTATGTACACTCATCTGGTGTATCTGCACTGTAAGCAATACTACAAGACATAGTCCTGTTGTCACTGTCTTTTAGAGGTACATGTACTGCACATGCAGGTTTAGATATGACAGTGTGAAGAATTAGTTTCACATCACCTTTACTTGTATTTTACATGTACCCACATATGCGTACACTGTACCTGTACGTTTGTCATTAAATTTATTTCATTATTTAGGAATACATGTGCATGTGTATGTCACTTATACAACAACGACTGATATTAGGAGGAAACCGAAGAGAGCCAGGAGGAAAATTTAAAAATTATTTGCTTCAGACAGTTGCAAACCAAGCTTAATGCATTATTCATTTAAATGAGCAAATGCAACTTAAAGACACCCGACCCAGATTAATGTAAAATATGTTTGCAATTTCAAAAACACATGGGCTGCAAACGGCTATGTTAAATGTTTGTTTACCTAGATAAGTTCATTGTTAAAAACGTTGCCGTGAAATTATTTCTTTTATTAAAATGGCAAAAGGTTTCATAAAACTCCACTCCCTGTGTGGGTGAATGGTATAGAATGATGTATTGTGCACCATCTGAATGAAGGAATGATTATGGTTTATTGCCACATTATCCTATCAAGAGATGTATAGGCCTCACCTATAGCTATAATCACAAGGCCTACAAAACCAAAGTTTCATAGTTTTTTTTTTTTTTTTTTTTTTTTTTGCGTGTCTTCCGGCTTTGGGTAAATAGACCTTACATGGACATACCGTACACATGACTGACAGTCCGTGATGATAGCTGCAGACAAGCCAGAATCACTATAATCCTCAGTGACCTGTGGGTAACACTATCATAGTTTATGGCAGCTTATATTTACATGCAGATAAGAAAGTCTCTTCAGGTGAAGGTTATAGAACCACTCATTCAATTCAATTCAATTCATCCATACAATTAAATTTGTCCTGACATCAAATACAGAAAAAATGTTTTAAGAAAAGATCCAGAACACGTAGTCACGTATAAATGCCGTCAATTTTTTATACCCATGATTGCTTCCTAAATTCAGCCAAGTGTTAAAAACATTCAACTTTTTGAGAGACCGAAATTTTAGAAAAGCAATCATTATAAATGTATTTCGATAAATGTGAAAATGTGTCATATTATATTATCTAGGGAGTAAATTGATTATTTAACCTAAGGTTATAGATGTAAGAAACTTTCTCACTTTCAGTATGGGTTTGCAAATTCAGCCAAAGGCCTAAAACACTATATCATACAAATTTTTAAAAAAAAAACTTGAGGGGTTGGGGGAAGGGGGGCCGAGGGGGTTTGCACTCCAATGCCACACAATGCCCCAGAAGCCTCTCACCAATGGGGTCGCTGTGAGTTCAAGTCCAGCTCATGCTGGCTTCCTCTCTGGCCGTATGTGGAATTTGGTCTACCAGAAACTTGCGGATGGTCGTGGGTTTCCCCCGGGCTCTGCCTAGTTTCCTTCCACCATAATGCCGGCCACTGTCATATAAGTGAAATATTCCTGAGTACAGCATAAAACACCAATTGAATAAATACATATATAATTTATTAAAAAAAAAACTTTGATCAAACTGAAAATGAAAATGTGTGATTTTGCGTCACCTACAACAAGCACATGTTTCAATTCCTTGTGTCATTTGGGGCATATTTCAATCTTAGTCTAAGATTGGACATATCTTAATACTTTCTCAATTTAAGCCGAAATTACATGTATATGGGTTCTTAAGGGTACCCAAAATAGGCCCTATGGATTTGTACATGAGAGTGTTGGCTGAGTTATTGTCCTTTAATACATGTACATATAGGTCTGGGTGATTAATGCCATTATGCCATCTCATTGTTGAGTGAGCTGACAACGTAAGCCTGACTATTCAAATATAATGGCAATGACACACACGAAAAAGGAACTAAACAACAAGCAAGTACTAGAAGTGACTGAAAATCATTGAGATCTTTAATATTTCCGAGCAAGCAGACAAGTGGGACAATAAAGAATAAATGGGAATGACTCGCACAAAAAAGGAACTCAAGGAAAAGGTACATGTATACAACCAAACCATGAAGTGATTTTAAAGACATCTAATTCTTAAGCTGTTGAGTGATGAAAACTAAAATAACTGGCATACAGGAAGATGGAATTCAGAACAAAACAACCACAAAGAAGATTCTTATGCATAACATACAAGTACTATCGGAATACAAAAATGTAGAAAGTTCAGAAGGCTCATTGGTTTTTTTTTTCACTCTATCACTTCTCCACATCAGACCAATCCATACTCTTACACCTATATTGTCCATACAAGTAGATGAATGCAAAGAACATGCATAATATTGTAATGGCATCTGTGAGTCGAACAATTTTATTAAAACCAGTCCAGGGAAAACCAACATGTACATTGAACAGATTGAACAGTGTCCTCAATTAAGAATTCCCTCGATCCTCCTCCTCACTTTTCTATTTCCTCCTCCTCCCTCAGTGAGATAATACCTAAGCCCATGTACTTTACCACTTCACCTGTCACTCAGTATTTAATCTGACTACTACTTTTTTCCTTTATTTTTTTTTTCACTTGAAACAGCTAGTAAAGCTGTTGATTATTGCATTGTATATATAGCACATTACTGGTTCGTATGATGAACATGTGACAATTATACAGATGAGTTTAAAAATTACAGGGGAGTCCCCTCCAAGGTTTCTTAATTCTGCACCATTCTTTTTAAGCACCATACAAGTGGCGGATTAGCTGACAGCATTATCATACTTGTGGATGACTTAGCGGTCTGCTGAGATCTGAATAACCAGAGAACAAAGATATTGTACTTCTAGTTATAACAGCATGATGCGGGTTAGGCAAGGGGAATCCCCACCAAGTCACAGACCCTATAAATCCAGGTTATAAATACTACAGTAGTCTCCCCCTGGCTGTAGTTGCTATAAATAAATTCAGACAGGTAACGCTACACTGCACACATACAGTACCTAAAATCCTCAATAAATTCGACCACTCAAGTATAATGCCAAACGTAATTTGAAAGCATAATTCGTAAGACTTTGAAGACTTAACCGTATTGTTGAGGTTGCGTTAAAAATAAACTCCACAGAAATTGTCAAATAGCCTGTCCAGATCAGATAATTTCCCATTAATATGCCAAATGTGCACCATGTCTGAGGTAGAGTTTGTTGAGGATTTAGGTTACATACACATCTGCACAAAACCCCATATCACACACACTGTGTTTCCTAAAACATACATGTATATTTACATTCTCTGTATAAAATTTCATTGAGTCTATAGGCTTTCTTTTCATGAACAAACAAAAAATTTATTTATAACAAGAGCTTTTGTAGAACTTACTTGTGTAAATATTTAACTGAAATTTAAGTACAAATAGCATGTACATGTGAGACTTCTAAGTAATAAGATTTCATAGTAAAATCTGGGCCTGCCCACTATTAAATCATGCAAGCCTATACACATCATACACAATATATACAAAACACCATGTGGGCCTAGATGTAGCCTTGTGAATAGGTAAGTGACAATTATAAACAGATTTAATCACTTGTGCAAATTAACTGTCTGTATATTATTGTAAGATGCATAATATTTGCATAACCCTAGTTCTTCAATCTTTTCAACCATCTCTGTAATTAACATTTTCAAACGTTCGCAGAGAGTGGTTGAACTCCTTTGTGAAGAATGCATCTTTAGTCACAAAAACGAACCATTTTAGCTTAAATTTGATAAAAAGTGGATACATCAATTGTTCTGAAATAAAATGATTCAGTGTTTGGAAAGGTTGAAGATTCACAATATTTTGTGAAGAACACTTTACCCCAAAGAGTAACCTATAACCATAGATAGATGAGAGGTTAAAGCGACACGGTCACCCAAATATTAGGTATTTTTGCGTTATTACAGAATGAGACGAATATCAGTATTTTCTCAAGAAGTAAAAGTTCCAAGCTTTTCATTAATCCCACCCCTAGCACTGTGCGTTAAGCAAATGTTTATAACAAAAAAACTGAAAACCAAAAAGTCTGCCAGAATATTTAAATCAGGCAGTGTCAATTTAGTTGAAATGGAGCATGCACACAGCAATTGGTAAACTTCAAATGTAAACAAACATGGCTAAAGACGGGTCTATGGCTTGCTCATGACAGGATCGGCCAAAAAGAGACGTGGAAATAGAGCTCAACAGGTTGACAAGCAAGCCTAGAGGTATAATTGGTGGTCAATTTGAACAGTCTAATACGTTGAAGAAAGGAAAAGGTCTCACAAAGCATAATGTCGTTTAGTTAGTGCTTGTTGGACTTGCCACTTATCTGCTGTTTACTTTGTGGACAACTGAATTTGCCCTTAACACTCTATTATAAGTAGCATTTTTAGCCAAGCTTTCTCTTTTTATTGCATGCCAGTTACAGTGCAATATGTATATCTTCCATATAATACTTAGATGGCGCAATATCAATTCAAAGATAGCAAAATCACACTGTCGAGGTTTCTGCCACTCACACATACCTCGTTCGACATATTTGTTTTGACCGGAATTTTCCTAACGCTGCGCATATGCTTTGGGCCCTTCCTGTTGAATATTAATGAGGCCAAATGGCCCGCCCTCCTTGCCTTGAATATGAATAATGGCAGGACTTCACCGGGCTCACACAAGCTGCTTACTCAATGAATATTTTTATTTCAACATGCGTGATTTAGTTTATGAACAAACTTGAAAACTTCGTTAAGACGTTGCAATCAGAATTTGTTCAAAAATCTCAATTTCAAACAACCATGTCACTTTAAAGTATGTCATAAGCACAGAGGATATTGTACAGTGAAGGCTGAATATCATAAACATTTTTCAAGTGAGAGGTGAAGAAAATAATCCACCAGATGCAAAGTGTTGAGTGGGCTTCTGTTTCCACCTTTCACAAGAAAAATATTCATGATAATCAACCATCACTGTGCAATATTCTGTTTATTATTTATATTTTGACAATATAGGGTTTCTATGTGTTTGAACAAGTTTAAGCAATGTTTTCAGTTGCAGGCAATCGCAGACTTGTATGACTTGTATAACGTCTCGTGTCTTGTTACGTGACGTAAGAAATGTTGAAGTTGACTGAAATTGTATTATTCTGTTGAGCTCGGATTGGGAAGTCATAAAACAAAATGTTTCTCTTTTGTCTGGGTGTGTAATAATCAAAGTGATATCTAACTCTAGCCACTGAGATATCACTTTTATCAGTGAAGGAAATCGAAACATTTAACCTTTATATAAATAATAAATCATACTAATTTGCTGTGAATGACACTGCTGCTTTGTACAAGAAGAAACTGTTGTAAAATTCCATTTGGAGTGTTTTGATATCTACCTCATCATACCTCAGTTAACAACACATTTTTACACTGTTAGAGCCTGTCTTAAATTTCATGAATTCTGGGTGAAATCAGAAATCAATACCCAGAAATACTGAAGTTATCCACTGCTGTTGTAGACATGGGTCAGAGGTATTGAGACTGCAAGCTGGTTCAACACCCAGAAATACTGAAGTTATCCACTGCTGTTGTAGATATGGGTCAGAGGTATTGAGACTGCAAGCTGGTTCAACACCCAGAAATACTGAAGTTATCCACTGCTGTTGCAGATATGGGTCAGAGGTATTGAGACTGCAAGCTGGTTCAACACCCAGAAATACTGAAGTTATCCACTGCTGTTGTTGATATGGGTTAGAGGTATTGAGACTGCAAGCTGGTTCAACACCCAGAAATACTGAAGTTATCCACTGCTGTTGTAGATATTGGTCAGAGGTATTGAGACTGCAAGCTGGTTCAATTTCTGGTTCAATAACATGTTATGTATAAAGCAGAAATCTCTTGCATTTTTTGCATGAGAACGCAGCAGCTGTTTTTCCCACGAGGAGCAGACTATGTCACATTCCTGGTATGGCTGTCAGCTTACAAATTACCTCATTAACCCGACCCTCCTGCATAACGTATTCAACATTATGTATTCATAATATGTGTGGGAATATCTGCTGCATAAAATATTCATACACAGACGTATATATAGCCTTTTGAGTGAGCGTTGTAGCTCGCCAACCCCTGTGAAATCTGTGGAGTGCGCCTAGATTATAAGGATCTCAGCCCTCCAGGCAAGCTTGACGCAATCAATATGCCACAGACATAGAGTCTCCACTGTGGACAGTGGCAGTGATCAGAATACAGGCCCAGCCTTGTCTGCTACAACGTAATTTTGTCTCTGATGGGTGCAAAATGAGTGCCCGACAGTGTCCAGCATGATACCCAATATATTAGCACTGGCATCAAACATGTCCTTGTTGAATTTATAGGCTTCACCCAATAAATTCTGCGCAGTTGACTCTGTATAATATATTTCAAATGTTTAATTATTTTTCACTTCAAAAGTACAAAATTCAGGAGATTCATAATTACAAAAACACAATAACATTATAAATGAGGGATTCAGTGGTTACATGAAGATCTGTCTCACTTGATATAATCCCCGTACATATAGCTATGGGGTACCATTGCGCTATTTATTCCATACATTTACTTTTAAACTCATTTTTAAAGCTTTATATACCATTTATAAATTTATTAATAAAGAGTAGTTTACAGCTTTTAAAATTGTGTGTTTTTAGAGCTTTATAAATGTTTCTTAAATCAGAAAAAAGCAAAAAAAAATATTTTCAAAGCTTTAAAAATAGAGAACAAATAGCACCACAGCAACCCATATACAGTAATTTGCCTGTCACTATCACTGGATATGTAGTATCCACAGTGCATGCCTCTGTCACTGGATACATGATACAAACAGTGGTGTATATGCCTATGTCACTGGATACATGATACAAACAGTGGTGTACATGCCTGTCACTGGATACATGATACAAACAGTGGTGTACATGTCTCTGTCACTGGATACATGATACAAACAGTGGTGTACATGCCTCTGTCACTGGATACATGATACAAACAGTGGTGTACATGCCTCTGTCACTGGATACATGATACAAACAGTGGTGTACATGTCTCTGTCACTGGATACATGATACAAACAGTGGTGTACATGCCTCTGTCACTGGATACATGATACAAACAGTGGTGTACATGCCTCTGTCACTGGATACATGATACAAACAGTGGTGTACATGCCTCTGTCACTGGATACATGATACAAACAGTGGTGTACATGCCTCTGTCACTGGATACATGATACAAACAGTGGTGTACATGCCTGTCACTGGATACATGATACAAACAGTGGTGTACATGTCTCTGTCACTGGATACATGATACAAACAGTGGTGTACTCTGTCACTGGATACATGATACAAACAGTGGTGTACTCTGTCACTGGATACATGATACAAACAGTGGTGTACATGCCTCTGTCACTGGATACATGATACAAACAGTGGTGTACATGCCTCTGTCACTGGATACATGATACAAACAGTGGTGTACATGCCTGTCACTGGATACATGATACAAACAGTGGTGTGCATGTCTCTGTCACTGGATACATGATACAAACAGTGGTGTACATGCCTATGTCACTGGATACATGATACAAACAGTGGTGTACATGTCTCTGTCACTGGATACATGATACAAACAGTGGTGTACATGTCTCTGTCACTGGATACATGATACAAACAGTGGTGTGCATGTCTCTGTCACTGGATACATGATACAAACAGTGGTGTACATGTCTCTGTCACTGGATACATGATACAAACAGTGGTGTACATGCCCCTGTCACTGAATACACGGTACAAACAGTGGTGCGCATGCCTGTCACTGGATACATGATACAAACAGTGGTGTACATGCCTCTGTCACTGGATACATGATACAAACAGTGATGTACATGTCTCTGTCACTGGATACATGATACAAACAGTGGTGTACTCTGTCACTGGATACATGATACAAACAGTGGTGTACATGCCTCTGTCACTGGATACATGATACAAACAGTGGTGTACATGCCTCTGTCACTGGATACATGATACAAACAGTGGTGTACATGCCTGTCACTGGATACATGATACAAACAGTGGTGTACATGCCTCTGTCACTGGATACATGATACAAACAGTGGTGTACATGCCTCTGTCACTGGATACATGATACAAACAGTGGTGTACATGCCTCTGTCACTGGACACATGATACAAACAGTGGTGTACATGCCTCTGTCACTGGATACATGATACAAACAGTGGTGTACATGCCTGTCACTGGATACATGATACAAACAGTGGTGTGCATGTCTCTGTCACTGGATACATGATACAAACAGTGGTGTGCATGCCTCTGTCACTGGATACATGATACAAACAGTGGTGTACATGCCTCTGTCACTGGATACATGATACAAACAGTGGTGTACATGCCTGTCACTGGATACATGATACAAACAGTGGTGTACATGCCTCTGTCACTGGATACATGATACAAACAGTGGTGTACATGTCTCTGTCACTGGATACATGATACAAACAGTGGTGTGCATGTCTCTGTCACTGGATACATGATACAAACAGTGGTGTACATGCCTCTGTCACTGGATACATGATACAAACAGTGGTGTACATGCCCCTGTCACTGAATACACGGTACAAACAGTGGTGCGCATGCCTGTCACTGGATACATGATACAAACAGTGGTGTACATGCCTCTGTCACTGGATACATGATACAAACAGTAATGTGCATGCCTGTCTTTGAATACACGGTATCTACAGTAGTGTGCATGCCCCTGTCACTGGATACACGATACAAACAGCGGTGTGCATGCCTCTGTCTTAGGATACATGGTATCTACAGTAATGTGTATGCCACTGTCTTTGGATACACGGTATACACAGTGGTGTACATGTCTCTGTCTCTGGATACATGGTATCTACAGCAGTCTACATGCCTCTGTCACTGGATACATTGTATCTACAGTAGTGTGCACACCTCTGTCTCTGGATACATGGTATCTACAGTAGTGTGCATGCCTCTGTCACTGGATACATGATATCTACAGTAGTGTGAATGTCTCTGTCTTTGGATACATGGTATCTACAGTAGTGTGCATCACTCTGTCAATGGATATACAATACAAACAGTGGTGTGCATGCCTCTGTCTTAGGATACATGGATTCAATTTACTCTGGATACATGATACAAACAGTACCGTGCATGTTTGTGTTTCTGGATACATGATACAAACAGTACTGTGCATGTTTGTGTTTCTGGATACATGATACAAACAGTACCCTGCATGTTTGTATCTCTGGATACATGATACAAACAGTACAAAAAGAAAAGCTCTCTTTGTTTGCACAAAAACAGTTAATTTTCCAACAGGTCTGGGGGTCTAAGGTCTTGACCGTAATAAAGTTACATGTACTCCAATAGAATGAAAATCCTTAGAGCATATGTGTACCTGAAAGACGATAAACTTCAAACCAAATCTGATGCGCATCCGCCATGTTAGCTTACTGGTTCAATACATTATTTTAACAACCGCAGTCCCACCTACCAACATTAACAGGTTTTGAGCACTTCACAATCAATGAATTAGATAAGTACACATTGTCACCATGTAAACCATTAATTAATCAATACAGAGTATCTATGTGCTGCTGCTTTAATCCAAGCTTGTGACCTTACCAGTATGAACTGGCACATAGATTATCAATTTCTTACTACATCTGTCTACTGCTGATATACATGTATGCAAGGGTCAAGCAGAAATACACATGTATGTAAGGGCCATGCAGAAATACACATATATGCATCCCATAAAGACTCATATCCACAAGAGTAATATCCTGATATACCATGTAACAAAATAAATCCACAGGCCAGTTGCGAAGTGGGTAACTCTCATCAAGCAACAGAACTGTGAGAAGTATGGTATGAAAATATGCCCCAAAATATGTCAGACTGACGAACAAGGACATTTACCGCTTTCAAACAAGCATTAAAACTTTCCTAGCATGTATCCATGAACACGTTAATTAGCAAGTATTAACATTCGGTTGACGCCGCTACATGCTCAAGTTTTAATGTGAGGGTGAAAAGCAATAAATGTTCTTCACCATCAAACTGGCACACGTGGGGCTGTTTCACACTGTAATTTGCAACTGCATTGTTCAATGAGAGTAACCGCACTCCACAGCTAATCCTCAGGCCTATACTGTATTTCAGTCATGCCATCACTGTAATGAATACTTACTCTAACAATATATACTTTATTTGCTCCTCGAATCAAACCTCAAACACCTTTCTAAAATCAACCGACTTTTCAGAATCATGCAAAACAATTAACTTTGTCATGGAAAAAAGCACTACAATTTAAAACTGATTACCAGTAACTTACTGTATGCTGGTAACAACAGTTATTAAAAATCTGCTCTCCATACATTCTTGGGGGGCCACCCATGGCTTTGTTGGTTAGTGCGCTAGCCCAGCGTAATGACCCAGGAGCTTCCCACCAATGTGGCTGCAGTGAGTTCAAGTCCAGCTCATGCTGGCTTCCTATCTCGCTGTGCGTGGGCAGGTCCTCAGCAATGTGCGGATGGTCATGGGTTTCCCCCGGGCTCTGCCCGGTTTCCTCCCGCCATAATGCTGGCCATCATTGTATAAGTTAAATATTCTTCAGGACGACGTAAAACACCAATCAAATAAATAAATAAATCAATACATCCTTCTGTTAAAGATCAGGAGAACTCTCAACCATGCATGCAAAATAAGGAACTTTTAGGTCAAATACAGTAATCTAGCTTTGTCATTTGTGTGACAACTAGATTATATACTGCAATATATTATCGGTAATGAGAAACTTGCTGTATGATAATTCCTATGAAAAAATCCACTCTGAATACATTCTCCCTCACGTAAAATCCTTAGGGGTCGTAACCTTACCCTGGTGACAAGTACCAAGGCGGCATATGCCACCAGTAAGGATCATGAAACTGATTAGGCCAGTGTAACATTACGACCCCTGGAGAAACATAACTGTATTCTCTCCTAAAGCTCAAGCATTTTAACATGACCAGATGCCGATATGAATACTGTATCTCTATGGCATAAAAGTGTCAGAATTATGAGAAATTTTTTCTGATGGGTACATGAAGGCTGGAGTTCCCATCACATAACATTCATTACTATTCCAGTTAAGTGAAATTCTCCAAAATAGCGGTGACATTTTGACTTTAATACATGTACATGTTACATAGCGCTTTGTGACTAGCAAGGCTGGATGAAGGGAGATAACTCTAAGAAAAAGCTGCATGTACACACTTATTTATTTATTTATTTGACTGGTGTTTCACACCGTACTCAAGAATATTTCCACTTACGACTGGAGAGGAAGCCAGCATGAGCTGGACTTGAACTCACAGCGACTGCATTGGTGAGAGGCTCCTGGGTCATTACGCTGCGCTAGAGCGATAACCACCTGAGCCATGGAGGCCCCCATGTACACACTTAAACAGGTACTCTAATTCTTCAACCTTTTCAACCGCCTGTGCAACCAATATTTTTAAACACTGAGAGAACTATGGGGTGCAAAGAAAAAATCTTCACAGTTTCAGGAAGCCTCAATATTTACTGATACAAAAAAATCAGTTCAGCATCGTTTTCATCGCAGCTGTAGGCAGAAATACCACTAAAAAAATTCTTTTTCAAGGTTAAATAGGTTAAGATATACAGTGTCACACTTACCTCATTCACCATCCTGTGCTGCTTGATCGTCCTATGACCACGAAACTCCTCTGCTTCTATACAGACCTCGTACATGGCTCCACATCCTCCTGTACAAGTCACGCATACAAATAACATAAGTCACCGATTCGCTTTACAGCATTTAACTCATCAAAGCTAATGTGTTCAAGACCATAAACATCATGCCTACATGTACTTATGTGCATATGCTATATTGCACGTGTGTAACAGACACTGGTGAACTATTTACATGTGTTCACATAATAACAAAAGCAAATAATTTTTTCACTGCCATACATGTATATCAGTTTTAAATGAAACCGGGCAGAGCCCAGGGAAAGCACAGGACCCCCCGCATATTGCTGGCAGACCTTCCCGCATACAGCCAGAGAGGAAGCTAGCAAAAGCTGGACTTGAACTCACAACAACGGCATTGATGAGAGACTCCTGGGTCATAGCACCTAACCACTGAGGCCACAGAGACCCTGGTTTCTTTCTTAATTGTCTCAAGATGAACTTAAACCAAATTCATACAAAATATATATTTGAGAACTGAGCCAACAGGTGGCCTGAATATGCTGTTGTTTGGATACTACATGTAGGTTCATAGGAAACTTAGCAAGATGCTACGACCAAAAATCTTTGTTGAGCATCACACAATTCAGTCAAAAGCAAATCAGTAAAAAATGGAGATTAGGGCACTTTTTTCACATTGTCATTATTCTGAGTTATTTATTTGATTGGTGTTTTATGCCATACTCAAGAATATTTCACTCATACGACAGCGACCAGCATTATGGTGGGAGGAAACACGCTGTCATTAGGAATGTGCCGAACAAGAATATTTTATTGATGGTCCAGACTACACATATCATTTCACCCTCAAACAAAATAAGCCAGGTTAAAGATTCTGTTTATAAAAAGTACTGATTCAGATAATTGCAAGTAACCTATGCATTTGATGTGTTCAGTCCAGAAAATAAATCAATACTGTAATTTCTGATAATTTTTAGACCTGATATTAGTAGTGCAGAAAGAAAAAAAACTTTCTTTTGTTTTGCTTTCGTAAAAGTGAAGCTATTTATATACTGTGCATAAGATGGCCTAACCATCTGAGAAAAGAGAAACTGTGTACTCCTGTTACATTACATGTATGTAAGCTAAAAGTAACAGACCAGATATCCCAAAGTTTAAAAGAATTACAGTACATGTAAACATCATTCATTCACATCAGAACAATTAGCCTGTGTTCTACCAGATATCATAAGTTCTGGTTTCTAACCTGATATATCCGTCACCTCCACTCCTGATGCCTTTGGGAACTTCGCCTTGAGGATATCCCGCAGCCTTTTCTCCCCCTCAGTGAGCTCTTCTTGCTGACCACTGGAGCTGGACATCCAACGAGGGGAGACAACTCTCCATAACTGGTGAGGAAACAAGCGTACATTGTACATGAATATCTTTCAAGTTTGCGCAGAGACCGCTAAATGTTTATACAACCCTTTATAATCTCACATTCTTCAACACTAAACTGTGAAGCTTTGTCACTGCCATGTTAAAAGTATACCTTACATTTCTCGCCCTGCAGTTTGAATCTTAAAAAGCTCTCACTATAAACAGGACAAATGTTTACGCAATATGGCTTCTTCCAAATCGAGAGTCATCTAAATGCATCAGAACTTTGCATCAAGAATTATCCTTTGAAATGACGGTCAGTGTACTGATCTGGGGCTATGTCTGCTTGATAACATGCATACATGTATATACACAGAACGCTTACACAGATTGACACACTGTACAGATTTCAGATTTCAGCTTGCTGCTCAACACATAAAATTTAGGCACATAAAGCAAATTAAGCAGAGATGTGTCATTCCTTTGTGTAGGAAATTAGTATTCAGTGGCTGAATTTATTTATTTATTTATTTATTAGATCGGTGTTTTACACCGTACTCAAGAATATTTCACACGATGGCGGCCAGCATTATGGTGGGAGGAAACCAGGCACAGCCCAGGGGGTACACACGACCATCTGCACGCTGCTAGCAGACATTCAGTGGCTGAAAACTTTCTATGTACATGTACGTATGTATGTGTGTAAGTTTGAGGTTTAACGTCGTACTCAACAATTTTTCAGTCATATGACGATGAGAATCGAGCAGGCGTACTGTGTCTTCTTGAAGCAGGGCTAGTTCATGCTGCCAAACTGCTCCCGCCACTGAAGTATCATGGCAAAGACACCAGACACGATACCTCACCAAGTCACATTATACTGACACCGGGCCAATCAATTCCTTGCTCTTATCTCTCAGAGCTTAACAATGTTTTCAGTCTTGTGATTATGAGATTGTTGCTTAATGCATAAAATTTGGGCACATAAAGCAAATTAAGTAGAAATGTGTGATTCCTTAGTGTAGGAAATAAGTACCGTATTCAGTGGCTGAAAACTTTCTTTGTACATGTACGTATGTATGTGTGTTTACTTGGGTTTTATATTGTATTTAACAATTTTTCAGTCATTTGATATAATATTAATTTATTTACTTGACTGGTGTTTTACTCCGTGCTCAAGAATATTTCACTTATATGATGGCCGCCAGCATTTTGGTGGGAGGAAATCGGGCAGAGCCGGGTGGGAGGTGAAAACCCACAACCATCCGCAGGTTGCTGACAGACCCCAGTTCTTTGACAATGAGGATCACGGCATTTAGGTATGTACACTGTGTCTTCCTGTTGCAGGCTGAGTCCATGCTGCCAAAGTGCTGGCTTCACTGAAGCATCATGCTGAAGGCATCAGACATGACACCCCACCCATTCACATCATAAAGACATCAGGCCAACCTGTCATGTTTCCTTGCTCCAACATCTCATTGCCAAGTGCCAATCAAGGCACCAGCAAGTACCATTTTTAAAGTCTCTGGTATGAACCCACCTGGGATTTGACCCCAGGGTCTCCCGACTTCGAGGCAAACGCTCTAAGTATTAGGCCACCAAAGTGGTTTGTTAAGTCCTCTACACTAAGAATCTATTTATTTATTTATTTGATTGGTGTTTTACGTCGTACTCACGAATATTTCACTTATACGACGGCGGCCAGCATTATGGTGAGTGGAAACTCGGCAGAGCCCGGGGGAAACCCACGACCATCCATAGATTGCTGCGCTAAGAATCTATTATCCAGGCCAATGATGTCATACTACATATACATGTAGAAGAGCGTACCAAGAGAATGAACTGAATGTCCCATGGGCTAATGAAACGTCAATGTGACCACCAAAAAGAAAGGAAATTTTCACTGACTTCCAGCTTGTGTACCTGATTAAGTAAATGAATCATATATCACAGATGATATCCTTTGTTGCTGTGTAAAATATGTATGGTCATGAAAACAACTAATAATAAAGAGTAATCACTGCAGCCAGGTGCCAAACAACTACCTAGATACTGTGCATCTACAACTAATTATTTATTTATTTGATTGGTGTTTTACGCCGTACTCAGCAATATTTCACTTATACGACAGTGGCCAGCATTATGGTGGGAGGAGACTGGGCTTTGAGAAAACCATGACTATCCGCAGGTTCATCTATTACTAATGACTTGCTATACTGTACTAGGGACGTTACAGTAGATGCTGGCTCTTAGCCCCCGGAAAATCATGCTGAACCCCAGGTTACAGCCTATTCTCCCACCTAGGTCGAGAAGGTAGGTTGAGCAAAGACTGCACACCGGATTCATCATGAGTTAAAGTTCAGGAAGGAAACTGACAGGCTTGCCCAGTATATAACAAGTCGTTATAGATGCACAGTATCTACAGTGTTCCAAATGTAACACACATCAGGCCTTCAGCTAACTACGTTTTCGCTGATCTGGTGCACAAATAAAAGTTGTACCTTCTGACTCTGGGTGATGGGGTCCTTACACAACCTTCTCAACATCACGAATGTAGGGTAGACTTCAGTTAGCTAAGGTAATAATGTCTTATCGTCCCTTGAAGGTCGTCATTAGCCTACACGAAATGCTACTACAACTAAAACGTCGTCTGCTAGTGCTGTGTTCCGCTACAGCTTCCGCCGTTCCGGAAAACTGAATTGACACTGGCAGTTAACTTTTGATATGCATTCTCTTTCTGCCTTGAACCATAAGCAATCGCCCGTCCTATAACAACCAAAAAGATATTTACACTAAGACGACACTGAACAAGGAAATCTCTCCTGCCGTTTTCAAAGCTGTTACAAAGTTTTCGCTATGTCCATGCAGTCAGTCCGATCTGCGGCTCGAGAAAAGGATAAACCTTGCAGTGGTTGTCGGACACCACTTTTTCACAGGGGGCGCTGGGTTTTGAAAGAAGATATTTGCAACGGATAAAATTTCACAATTTGCTTTAGATGTTTGTTAGTCGGTTCAACGCTGCATAACATACGAAATCAGATATTGTAAATCATAGCAGAAAAACATTTGTATGCAGCTTTAGTCTCTTTTTTTTATGTGAGACTATTATGGCCCAGGGTATTTTTCACACAGAAATCGCGGGCTAGTGCTAGAATGGCGTCAACGTGCTGCAGACGTGTTTTGGGCTGGAAAGAACTTCGCAACTTGGTAACATGTTTAGCCGTTCGCTTTTCTCATCTCTTATGCGAATAGTACATTGTCACATCACTATTTATACATAAATTGCTACCTAGAAGGATGTAGCTCTGTCTGTTACACTACAGTTGATAGGGTCCAAAGTTCAACTTACCGTACATCATACATATTTAGCGTGAAGATTTAGCGTGGGTGTTTTGAAATGGTTCTTGTTTTCAAAATGTCTAGATGACACCTGGGCACACGATGAACAGTTTTTGTGAAAGAACCTCATTTGGGGGCATGGCAGATATATTCTATTCCAATATTGCCCAAAACATGAACAATAGTGTTATACTAATATTTATGTAATTTACATCCCGAATATACATACCTATATCATTTCAATTTCTGACATGTAAGCCTATTTTTAGTTGTGCTATGTGAAATAGTTTATGCGTTTTAAAATCACAGAAGTGCAGATTTAGTTTCTAGAGTTGTATAAATGTGTATGATGTGTACAGTTCTTACCATATCGTTGTTCGATGTCATGTCCACGAAGTGGGGAGCTCTGTGGCCCTCTGCCCTGTTCCCCCTCCCAGAATCCCCATCTCTCAGTACAACCATCTGAAACAGAATAAAATATGACATGATTATTAGGACATAATTAGTTACATAATTTACACAATTAGTAAAAATAGACTTGCATTTCACAACAGCATGCTTTGTTATTCTTGATAATGGCGTTGACTATTTCTCTACAGCAGGACTGCTTGTACTGATGTCTTCAGTTTGAGATTACATTTACCATGAAACCTTTCAACACACATTTAAAAGCATTATATGGGAATAAAACAAAGGCCACTTCCAGATAATATTAACACAGCCTTTTTGTTTGCAAGCACTTAAAACTGAACCCTACCTTTGTTTTGTTCCTGCTCCCCACCTGCTGTTTGATTTTGCTTTTTCCCTTCCTTTTCCCTTCCCCTGGAATACTCCCTTCCCTGTTTTTCCACACTACTACCTGCCTCTACACTATATCCTCCAGCTAAACCTGCATTATCGCCCTCACCCCCAACCCCAGCTACAACTACACTAACCCCCTTTAAAACACCTCCACTACCCTCCTTGCCACATCCACACTACCCCCACCACTACATGCTCACTAATCCCCCCAGCTACACTTACACTACCCCCCTCTGGCACACCTTCACCACCGCCCCCATCTACACCAACCCCTGGCAACATGCCTTCACCAATCCCCCCAGCTACACCCTCACTACATGATTTGTGCTCTACCGTTATAAAACCCAAACCACCCTAATCCCCCCACCCATCCCCATCCATGAAGTTACTCAAGTCAATTTCTTCCATGAACTGCAAAATAAAAAGCAAATCATAACCAAATAAAATAAAGTTAAAGGTTACTGCTTCTCTTTTTAGAGAAGTATTAGTTGCTATTATTTGCATTTCTTTGTAATAACATTTAATGATCTAGAGAACACTGTTTTGAAATTTATAATCAGGTGTATTGCATAGCATTACCTTCATTTTATATAATCTGCATTGCATATTTAGTGAATGTTTGTAGTAAACATTATTTTAATCTGTGATATGAGAGTGGCAATGCGATACTTCGGTTCAGAACACACAAGTGAATACAAATGAATCAATCAACCTGAATAGTTTTATTCAAAAAAAGTTCTAACCGAACATGAAGTAACCATCAACAGCAGCAAAGAAACAAGAATGTTTATAAAAAACAACACAAACAAACCTTGAACAGAGCTTTTGATACCTTTGTATTCTGGCCAAATTGTGAGGTACCCCCCCCCCCCCCCCCCTCCTTAGCATCTTGTGAGGACTCCAGGGACTTGGTGATGGCCTGGCCCCTGTGGGTTTGGGGCCAGGCGTGATCAATTATATCTAATTCTTCTACGTAAGGAGAACATTTTTTTTGTAAAAAGCTGAGAGAAAGAGACTGACATTTTACTTATGTATAAGAATGATATATTTACCTCCAATGGCGAGAATTTCCACCAAATATTTCCGGCCGCCTTGAAGCAGGTGGCAGACAGAGGAGACTTTAATCTCTGAGGACGGCAAGGAAAACTTTGGCTTGGAAATGCGAGTAGTCTTGCCCGTCCTCGTCAAAGAGAATAAGGTATTCTGAAATAGAGAAAACAGATTTAGAGAAAATTATTAAGATGTATGGCAGTCTATTGAATATCAACTTTAAAATGGCTGTACATATTAAGACCATGAATAATACAAGTTATATAATCACATTATTGAGCATGCTAAAAAAAAAATATGGTTGAAACAAATGCTGAATGCTTTTGTAGTGGACCAATAATGAACATACCATTTTTCTGCTCCTCTGCCGCCAGCTGCTTCATGACCTGACGGGCAGTGCATGGGGCTCCTGTAAAAAAAAAAAAAAACGAAAAAAAAAATTTATTGATGATTTCCTTGCTGAAAATAATTTTCTGTGTTATATACTGTCAGTTCAGAACATTTTACTTTACTTTTATATAGCCAGACACGTGACAGCAGTGATTATAGGGGTTGTATGATACACATATCATGTTCAAGAAACACACAAGTGAAATTGTAATTCCTAAAGCAACGCATATATAAACTGTCACAATAGGCAAACTTGCTTTTATGCATACAATATTCTTGAGTATGGTGTAAAACACCTGTCATATAAATAAATCAAATTTATGCAACCAGTTTGCTTCAGCAGATTATTTGAAAAGAATAGATGAAGTTGTCTCCCTTTCTAACCTATATTCGACCGTGAACTACCAAAAAAAATGTACATGTACAGGCTACTGTAAGACCAACGCTGTGATATTTATTTATACCCTTTTACTTTAAAGTTTAGGCTATTTTCTGCATGTTGGATGTGATAAAGTTATGTGAGATTGTCCCACTCCGTTGTGTTTTGCAATTTACAATTTGAAACCTAAAATCATGGAATTAATTTTGGACGAAAGTCCGAAACAGCTGATCATGTGAACAGAAGACGGGGGCCTTAATGTGCTTGTGCAGAAAACCCGTAACTTGTTTTCAGTTGCTGGAAGGAAGGGGGAGTTGCCGAGTCCAGAGTTATACATGCAGTTGTTACTATAGTGAGTAATTTGTGTTTGTATTGGAACGACGAAAAAAGAGTACGAAGTCAGATGAAGTTCATTTTGAACATAAATGGCGGTGAGAAGCCTTTAAACGTTTATTTGCACTATTTTTTTCAGGTGAAATGTAATATATGTGGCACAATGCAAATACACGCACTCGTAGATAATTACTTGTTTGTATTCACAGAATTTATTTGATTTTAAATGTATCTGTGTCGCTAAACTGATTGAATACTGATTGAAGGCATTACGCTGTGCAGGCCTCTGGGCTTACACTTTTACACCGGCAAGTTTCGGCACACTAGATCGGAGCTTACATAAATTTTTTATTGGTCCTGCATCGCATTAGCACATGCAGGAAAAAAAAACACTACATCACTTTTTATAATACTGACAACAACTTTACCTGATTCTGACATCTTCACCTGATTCTGACATCTTCTTATATGTACATTACAGTTCCCAGCGGACATCCGTCAACCTCGGCAGAAATTTAAAAAGTGTGCGGCCGGCCGACGGCAACGTAGATTGCGTGTCGTAATAGAACAACTTTTTCCACTTTTAAAGTGCGATTTATATCGCAATAAAAATGCAGATAAAAAGAAAACAAAACAAACCACTAGTAGGCATTTTTATCACAGTTTTGTTTGGAATAACGACATTAAAAACGATGATAATCACACGCGTGTGGTATCCGCGTGGTCCTCCTCTCCACACGCATATCGTAGCCGTGTAGTAGCCGTGTTGTTCAAACAGACAAAGCGTGCCAGGCAGTGCCTGTCTGCCAGACGTGATGCATTCCACACGCGTGTAACAGCCGTGTGGTACCCATACGACACGCGTGTTTATAGTGGTAACTGTTTTGTTGTACTGTACATGTATAGTGTCGGGGACTAATATTTATGTGTTACATTACTTTTCGTCCCAAATTGCTCAGCGCATAGAGGTTAGAGCAACAAAAGTTATTGGCCCGGCTAGTGTCAGTACAAGCAAAATTAACACAGAACTTAAATGTGGCTCAAGTATTCTAAAGATCATAGATGGGTTGGCTGGATTTATTTTGAAATAACGAAATAAATCCAGCCAGAGCATCTACTATGATTGGAGATTGGTATGGTCTCTATTTCCGTTGATATGGACAACTGAACCGGTTGCTTGTATGCACCTTACCACCCCAAAAGGCAGTGCACACTTTGTTTGCAGGTTTATGTTAATTGGCTTTTCACTAGCCTCTTCCTTATGCCACCAACCAAAACTTGACTGTCATGAAATAAATTTTCTAAATATGGCATAAACATGTAACCGCCCATTAAGCAACTAAAGAAATAAGTCAATTAATGCTTAGAAATTATTTGTTTGGTCTTAACAGAAATATCAGAAATAATAGTGTTAGTAGGTAATTAACTATGTCTTTTGTTATGAAAAATGTAGGGATTTTGCAGGAACTAAAGTGAAATTAGAGAAGGCCAGGCTCGTTTTCGGAGTATATTTAAGGTTACATAAAACAAACATATTTTTAAAATGATGGCTTACAAATAAATAAAAATCAGTACATATATATTATAATTGGTTGCAGGCTGTGGTTGTAAAGGATGTTCCAAGAGTCCTCTCTACTAGTGCCAGTAGACCTGGAAAATATGATGACAGCCATGCCAAATACTTTCCAGCTAAGGTCACCCCCATGCTACCCCCGGGCACATTTGAAGGGAAAACAGCATTTATCACAGGTGGGGGTACTGGATTGGGGAGGGGTATGGCTACAGTGTTGTCTCGTCTGGGTGCAAAGGTGGTAATCAGTAGTAGGTAAGTACTGATCAGTTTGTCTCCAAGAGTTTATCACCATTTTGACAGTTTTGTTAATGTTGTGTCTTCAGTTCACTTAGCTTTATTTTAAGGAGTATATATTTAAAGGTGGAGGAAACATGAATGTTACATATAGTGTAGATGAAAGATTGTGAAAGGTTAGGTGTAAATGTGGTCTTCAGTATTTTTTTTTTTCAATTTTTCTTTAAAGAGAGAAAGACACATGGAAATATTTTTGTAAGGCGGATATTTGAGACCACCTCTTGGTATGTATTGTCTTTGTGTAACATTGCTGTAAATGAGGATGTAACACATGTTTAATAAATATATGTGCACTCGAGTTTGGTCTTTGCAGCTAACAAATGGGTTCAATCTGGATTTTGATCACATTTATATTTGTATTATATTCATAAATATTAACATAATCCAGGTTAAATGCATATGTGTAGATATAAACAACAAATTTACCTTCAGATAAATTTATCAGACATGCATCACATCCTGATTTAAAACATGATTATGCAAAGACAATATATACTGTACAAGAAGTGGCCCCAAATACCCACAATACCCAAAAAGGTTTTAAATTCTAATCCCTTTGTATCGTGAAAGAAAAAATCAGAAAAAAAAAGTTAAAGGCCGTATTTAATTTTGGCACCGTTTTTATATTTTCCTTTAATTGGCTATTGACAACCTTACTTTCAAAACTTACCCAGGTTTTACCAGCATGCTTTTATAGCCATCATGATTTTGATCATCATTTTTAAATGATGAGTATGTTTGCAGGATGAATGATTTGGAGTTGAGATAACCTGAAATTGTACCCCAAAAAGAGCCATTTTAGAGCGAAATAAATGTTGTGAAATAATACTTTCGGTGCTGAAATGAATTTCTCCTGTAGTATATCGTCCTAACTTTAATAACAAACCATTTTAAGATCAAAAGAACAACTGGAAACCTACAGATCAAACTTTTAGCTCATTTACATACAATCAGATCAATTTTCTGACATAATTGCGTAATTACGTGTACATGTACTTTTCCTGTGTTAAGAATATGGGCTTTGTTCTTTCCTTTATGTATGTCCTTTTTCCAGAAAACAAGATGTTCTTGACAAAACAGCCAGCGAGATAGCAGAAGAAACCGGATCAAAGGTACATAACTCTTGTGGTAATTGTAGTGATTCATTGTCTGTGATGTTTGTCAACTACCTGTCAAGGTTTTACATAAGTCGGTTCGTGTATTAAGGTTAAATATTCTTGAATATGCCTTTAAACACCAATTAATTTAACAATCTGCAGAAATAATCTTGGCCAAAAAAAAAAAAAAAAATGGTGCTAGTGCACACCTGTGAAGTTTGCTTTGATAGAGGTTTCTAAGGTGTCTGACAAAAATTGGTGTTTTTTAACATTTAATTCTGGTATTTTATAATGCTGACCGATTGAACCAATAAGAGTGCAGATATCTGAGAATGAAAGCAATGAAACAGATTGCTGTATCTAGAAGACGCTCTAAGAGCGCAGACTTCCCTATTGCTAACTATGCAAAATTTGCATCACAAATTTCAGGGGCCTCCGTGGCTCAGTTGGTTAGCGCGCTAGCACAGCCCAATGACCCAGGAGTCTCTCACCAATGTGGTCGCTGTGAGTTCAAGTCCAGCTCATGCTGGCTTCCTCTCCGGCCGTACGTGGGAAGGTCTGCCAGCAACCTGCAGATGGTCGTGGGTTTCCCCCGGTCTCTGCCCGGTTTCCACCCACCATAATGTCGCATAAGTGAAATATTCTTGAGTACGGCGTAAAACACCAATCAAATAAATAAATAAATAATTCCACCCACCATAATGCTGGCTGCTGTCGTATAAGTGAAATATTCTTGAGTACGGCGTAAAACACCAATCAAAAAAAACAAAAAAAATCACAAATTTCAACACATGGACAATACACTGCTGGGAAAAATATGCATTCGTAACCTTTCTGTTGAAGAATAATGTTAAACAAATGTAAAATGTAATGGATTGGTTCTGTGCCGACAGAAAGACAAACACCAGCAAAACATGGTTTCCTTGGTGCATGGCAGCAAAGCCTGTAATAAAGCCACCCATGTTCTTCTTTGCAGGTGTTGGGGATAGCTGCAGACGTGAGGGACCCCATCGCTGTGAGAGCAGTTGTGGACCGATGTGTCAGCGAAGTGGGTCTGCCACATATTGTCATTAATAATGCGGCTGGGAACTTCATCTCTCCGAGTGAAAGATTGTCGGCCAACGCGTGGAGAACTGTCATAGACATTGTCCTGAATGGAACGGCTAATGTCACTTTGGAGCTGGGAAAGCGGCTCATAGAGGAAGGACAAGGTAAAACGTATTAAATGTCTCTATTGTTTCTGTAAAATGCATACTATTATGTTTATTTATGTTTATCAGAAATTACAGACATTTTCACCTTAGCATTCTTTCCACTTTTTACGGTTTGTGTATATTTCCTAATTATTTGCTGAAAAAAGTACAGCTAATAATGCAAAGTTCAAGGCTTTCAATTTATTTTTGGCCATGCTCTCTTTCTCGGATATTCATTTTTAATATTACTGTATTTGCCATAATTATTCACCCAGACAAGTGCATATTTAGAGGAAACAAAAGGTCACAAATTATTACTTTTGGTAAATACTTTTTCTTTTTTTTTGTTACTTTTTGGAGTAACGTGTGTATGTGGAAGATATCATTGCGATAGTAATGCTTACGTATAAAACGGTGATAGGGTATCACAGGCTCAGACAGATAAATCACTGGTTTGCAGTGACATCCAGGCTCGTGGTCAATGAATTTGCATGTGCCAATCCAATCACTACTCCTGCTGCATAATTACCTCAAGAGTTTTTTCAAGTATCTGATGATGGAAGTTTATTCTAGATACTTGTGTTTCCTCCACCCAAAACCCAGACGGCCATCAAACAAATAAAAAAAATTCTTTGTGTAAGTACAGGGTGAAATACCACTCAATCAAATAAAATTATAACAATATACAGTTAAGGCCATTTCACAAGGTCATTACAAGGTCAAGAGTTTTACTGTACCAGAGGGCAGACGTGTAGGTCCATATTACTCCTGATGTTCTGATACACTCTGTATTCACCAAACCAAATGGCGTTACCCTGTTTTTCAACCTTTTTTTCACGTTTGAAACTTTAAATACCGTTGATCAAGTTTAGCGTTAATCTGGGTTTACCTTCTTCCATTGTTTTCGCACAGTGGTAGCAGTGCTCTTTTGTGTGGGTTTTGCATTAAGTTTCTTGGTTACCACTTCCCCCAAACCAATATGACACATGACACAAATGAATAAATAAATGAATACATTGTTATTATTTTGGTTTTGTACAAGGTGCTGCCTTTCTGGCCATCACCACCATATACACAGAGAGTGGGTCAGGCTTTGTAGTGCCCAGTGCTGCAGCTAAGGCAGGGGTCGAGGCATTGTCAAAGTAAGGCATACTTCATGGCTATTTTTCGTCTTTATTTATTCATTTATGTGATTGGTACTTTACGGCGTACTCAAGAATATTTCACTGATTCGACAGCGGGGGCGAGGTTGAGGGGCATTATGGTGGGAGGAAACCGGTAAGAGCCTGGGGAGAAACCCACGACCATCCACAGACCTGGCAGACCTTCCCACATACATTTACTTCTTTAATGTGTTCTAACTTTCCATTCTAGTACATTACATCAATTTGCATGTGTATTGTGAAGAAGTGTATTTTTTCATTGTAGGTTTTTATTTTTTGTAACCTTTTATTTGTGTAACATGGTAAAATATGTAATCTTCAATGGCCTCTACTGTGAAACAATGATGTGTTGACAGGGTGTATTTGTTGACAGGTCTCTGGCCAGTGAATGGGCTCGCTATGGCATGAGATTCAACTGTATAGCACCTGGACCAATAGAGACTAAGGTGAGATATATTCATATATTTATGTATCAAGTAATTGTATTTCAGATTGTAAAAATCTTTTGGCGAGAACTTACATCATCTCCAGTTTTCCAGGAATGCAGTTACGATTTTACATTTTCACTGACACTAATAAACTCTAATGAGAAACGGGAAAGCAAAACTCGCAAGTCATGGATTGGCCTAGCTGACATTTTTATTGTGTTGAATGAGTGAGAGTTAGGCAAATGATAGACAATTCACTAATACTTTTCTCATCACCACACCTGCCTTAACAGGTAAGCAAACTGAAGATACATCGCATTATGTTTATAGTTAGCGTGTAGGTAAAGGCTCAAATGCAGTAAAACGGTCTAAACGAGACTACCTGTACTAGCTGATGTAGATTCGGGTAAGATGTGATCAGGATGGTGCCAATATCTGTGCATGGGCTGCCCATAATGGCCGTATGATCCGTGTAAGATCCTCTCTAAATCCGATCAAGATGCACATAGGATGTGGGGATGATACGCGTAGGTTATATCATTAGGATCTGGCAGTCCTGTATCTTTAGTCATGGACAAAATCTTAAGTTAACATTGTAGATGTTAATATATTTATGTGTAACCATAGCACCTTACCAGCCGCAGAACAACAATACTTACTCAAAATCACATCCAAACCGACAAAAGACGTCATTAGTCCAGGGTGGTTCAGAGTTTACAGCAAAAGCCCTTAAGGCCTTTGTCAACAAATGTAGGATAAAGAAATGCTTTACGCCGCTTTGTGAAAGTGGGCCCAGGTTTTGCCCAAGAGGCTTCAGCTGCTCCATTTCCTACACCTGTTATTGCCTACCGACCAGAATAGAAGTGAAAATCCAGTCCTCTTCAACCACCACAACGGCCAATATTTTGACCTTTTTGAGAGAACTTCATGTTTGGGATGTAGAGAAATACGCTGCACAGTTTATGCATTTTTGGTATAATCAAAGTAATTCGAAGAATAACTTCCAGTGAAAAAAGTGCCTTACGGTTTGAAAGGGTTTAAGATTAATGTCATTTCTTAAGACAAAATTTTCTCATTATTGATTAATTTCTTCATTTTCTCATTGCAACCATACATGGATATTGGGATGTGTTTGTAGTCAAGCTTTTGGTTGAATACGTTTAAGTCATTCAGGATTGACTTCTTCTTAATTCAAGCAAAAAGTGCCCCTTGTACATGCGTTTTTGCCTAGATTTTACTGTGAAAAGACATTGTTGTAGGGAGCATTCAGTCGCTTGGACCCCACAGGGAGTTTCATGGAAAAGGCTGTGAAGAGGATAGCAGCTGGGAGGCTAGGGGAGGTGCCAGAGCTGGCTAACTTTGCTAGTTACCTGGTCAGTGATTATGCTAACTGGATCACAGGACAGGTTAGTTCTCCATGGTTACACAGGCCTGATTTCTGGAAGACTGGGGGAGGTGCCAGAACTGGCTAACTTTGCCAGTTACCTGGTCAGTGATTATGCTAATTGGGTCACAGGACAGGTGAGTTCTTCATGGTTACACCAGGCCTGATTTGTGGGAGACTGGGGGAGGTGCCAGAGATGGCTAACTTTGCCAGTTACCTCGTTAGTGATTACGCTAACTGGATCACAGGACAAGTGAGTTCTCCATGGTTACACCAGGCCTGATTTCTGGGAGACTGGGGGAGGTGCCAGAACTGGCTAACTTTGCCAGTTACCTGGTCAGTGATTACAGTAACTGGATCACAGGATAAGTTAGTTCTCCATGGTTACACCAGGCCTGATTTCTGGGAGACTGGGGGAGGTGCCAGAACTGGCTAACTTTGCCAGTTGCCTGGTCATTGATTATGCTAACTGGGTCACAGGACAAGTGAGTTCTCCATGGTTACACCAGGCCTGATTTTTGGGGGGCAATGGTGGAGGTGCCAGAGCTGTCTAACTTTGCCAGTTACCTGGTCAGTGATTACAGTAACTGGATCACAGGACAGGTTAGTTCTCCATGGTTACACCAGGCCTGATTTCTGGGAGACTGGGGGAGGTGCCAGAACTGGCTAACTTTGCCAGTTACCTCCTTAGTGATTACGCTAACTGGATCACAGGACAGGTTAGTTCTCCATGGTTACACCAGGCCTGATTTCTGGGAGACTTGGGGAGGTGCCAGAACTGGCTAACTTTGCCAGTTACCTGGTCAGTGATTATGCTAACTGGATCACAGGACAGGTTAGTTCTCCATGGTTACACCAGGCCTGATTTCTGGGAGACTGGGGGAGGTGCCAGAACTGGCTAACTTTGCCAGTTACCTGGTCAGTGTTTATGCTAACTGGATCACAGGACAGGTGAGTTCACCATGGTCACACCAGGTGTGGGTTGTCTTTACCATGTTAATAGCTGGTACACCATCCCATTTTTATATAATGCTTGAGGACGACAGCTACATCCAGTCATATTATGGATACACTTGACCCTAGAAATACATCATCAAGATCATTTTGCAGAGCTTTAGTTTATTTAGAAACCACGCCATTCTGGAGTATGGTATTCAATAACAGTCATATGACATTTATTTTACCAACAATCAAATCAGTAAATAAATAGAGACAAGTCCCAAGCCACTGTATTGTGTAAATGTATGAAAAATTACTTTAGTCTCCAAATAAATGCTTGTTCTTGCCCTTGTCCTACGATATCTCAACAGTGTTTACCATAATTAGTATTCCAGATTACTTTTAGTTTTGTGCTTGGACGTAACTAAAGTACAAGCAATACATTTATTTTTAATTCTCATGCAAAGAATTTTTTACATTGGTGTAAAGCAGAGTACAAATTTTTGAAAACGTATGTTTTGTCTGTCATTGGTAAATGTAGTGAAGAGATGTGAAATCCGTGCCATGAAATGAAAGGCCAACCTGTCACTCAGAGTACGTTGGAAACATGTCATACTCAGTAAGAACCAGTCACAAGTTTTGTCTCCTTAATGGCTTGTTAATCAATATATGTCATGTACTCCACAGTGAAAATCACACACAGCAAATGGCGCAGTGTTGTCCAGCGTCGGTTGCTAAAAAAAAAACTATGCCTCTTTATTGATTACCAGCTAATGTTCAAAAGATGTTTATCAAGGCGTAATGCTCCACAGATTAAAACCATAGAGTGGTTTTAGATCGGTTGTCATTCTTCTCGCTCTGTGTCTTTTTTTATTACCCTTTAGGTGATTCGGTTTGACGGAGGAGAGTTCTATTACTCAGCTGGAGAGTTCAACAGTTTGGTGCAGTTGCCAAAAGAGCAATGGGACATGCTGGAGAAGATGATCCGGTCGACCAAGGGATCATAATGTGCGCAGGAGTTTGTAGCACCACCAACCTAACCAGAGACACCAAGTATATACTACGAGTGAAATACGTGATATGTTTCTATATCAGTTAATGTCATCAGATCAGATGTTCAGGCACTTTTCAAAAACTTATAACACAATCAGAATATATCGTACCTATATCACCATCTAGGAGCCAAAAGGCAGGATACCCGGGTTCAAACCCGGGTCGGGCCATTTTTATAAATTCTGCTTCGCTTTTCGCTCAGCCCTGAGTGGTGAGAGCCAACAAACAGGACTGGTTGGCCTGGTGTCAATGTAATGTGACCGGGTCGGGTGTCATGTCTGGTGTCATCTTCAGTGGCGAGAGCAATTTGGAGGCATGGACTCACCCTGCCACAAGAAAACACATTATATGTCCACAGACCTAACGACTCCTCGTCGTCATATAACTGAAAAATTGCTAAGCACGACCTTAAAAGCCAAGCATTCATTCATTCATTCACCATCTAGGGGATATTATTAGAGGAGGAAACAAGTAGTGGATGTGACACAATGTCACTGGCCGCAGGACGATACTTATTCATGTAGAATGGCTCAGATAATCGTTTTTCATATTAATGTAATGTAAACACGAATACACAATAAAATCAGCGATGTTATTAAAGACATTTTCTCTAGAAAAAGGTTCTCTGTTTTATTTTCGCTCATCACAGAGGACTTGACTGTCTTGAATACCAAACGAGATGTTAAATGAGTCTGTATGAAAACATAAAAATAACTGATTCTTGGACGCGTTTGCCAAAAAGAAAAAAAATACTGAACAAATGTTGTATAGGAAGGCGAGTCTTGTTCACTATTGGTGGAGCAACGATTGTTTGTTAACCACCAAACACAAGCCGGATGTAGTCATATATCGTGGCTAGGAACGCGGCATATTAAGGAGATTAAGTCTTATCACGGTGACCCCAGTAACCTCGGCGTTGTTCAAGATTTCTGTGCAAAATTCACTAGTGGTAGCAATACTGTAAAGCAAACGTAGTATGACCTTTGAGTGGGGCGGCATGCGTGATTTGTAAGATGTAAAATGTAAGCTCGGTATAATTGTGTCAACATTGGTAACGGCTTGCTACAATTAGACAAATACGTGATATGACTGAAATAATATTGAAAGCAATGTTAAATCGCGGTTAAAGCAAACAGTATTTCGCCTTGCACTGAAAGTATGAACATCTGTCGGGATATATTCGCCCATCATTTTATTTTGTGCAAACGGACAAAAGACATTAAACTCCTTGTCTGTGTCGTAAATTTGGTTTATATTGCGTCCATTCTGATGTGGAGATCTTTCAAGCGAATATTTTAGAAAACCGAGAGCAACATCAGACGTTTAAGAGGCGAGGCAAATCTACAAACGAACAGAGAAGAGCAGAGGCATAAAAACAAGTGCAAATCGTGATAATAAAATTTTATTAGTACATAACTATAAACTATGAATTAACAAGACGACAGGGACGGAGTTTCCTCGTGGAATTGGGACAAATTTTCTAACGATGTTACGATGTTCGGCAGAATGAAGATGTATTGGCCTCTGGTGTATCAAAGAATTGCGCAAATTAGTACTATTTTGCCGGTATTCAAATGTGCTATGGGACACTCATCTGGCTTTCATCATGTGTATGCATTATTTATGCGGAAAACGTTTTCCAAAGCTGTCAATCTTACTCGAGTAGTGAACAAACAAGTCCGTCTGTTGTTCTTTGTCCACCAATAATGTTTTACTGGGTTGCACGACCGATAGTTTAAGCTTCCCATTGTGGGAATTCCATCCATGCAACACTAATCAAATTGATATCAAGTTTCCAATGAGTATCAAGGTTGTAGTGGGTATATGGCTTATTTGATTCAATAGTCAGATTGTGTGCTTCAGTCATGTGACTTTTAGTATTGTTCTTTTGAACTCGAGTACCCAAATAGTCCTAATGAATTTGTTAACTGACTGCTTATTTGATGGTGCTATAGTATATTGTCATATGAGATTGCGATATTTCTGCTAGAAAAATATCGTTACGTCCTCCAATTCAAGTAGGCTGTATTCTGTACATTAACCCCAAATTTTGTTGCCAGAGGTGGGGGGCACCTGCTATCCGTATTTGTGCCAGTCACGATACTTTTCCACGGCTGTAATCTTGTAATCTTGTCATCTCAGCCAACACGAATATAAAAAAAATATACAGTCTTGCTCTGGAGTTTTATATTCCCAAGTCGCATTGACTGGGTATTGTTTAAGCCTACAAGTCCTGGACAGAAACAAACCTTCACGTGTCATGCATAATACGAGTAGCGGAAAATGTTAGAAGCGTTGTATCCCTTCAATGAAGGGTAGTATATGTTTACTTATATCATCTTAGAACAATTGTATGATATAGTCTCATGTCTCATGCGGTCTTCCACTGTATGTGTCCTATATATGTGCCCTATAACGTAAAATAATTCCCTATAATTTTACAAATATTGTTTTCATCAGCAAAATTAAAGAAGATGCTGCCATTTAATAAGGTTTATTTGTTTACATGTACTATATTGGTCCTTCCTATATTTTAGGACACCATTCTGTTCAATAATAAATGATTATTTCCTATATTTCTGGTATAGTGACAGTGCTCGCTTGTGCGTTGTTGTCTTTCATTGGGCCGGACAGTTTATACACGTACCATTTTCTCATTAGCATGACCGGGATAGCCTTTAACGTGGTGGAAATAATTTATGCCTTTGCTGTATAATGTGCATGCGGTAATGGCATTTCTTCTTTAGTGTGATGGAAATAGTTAGTGGACTTTATCTTTTGTGTTTTGCAACTTTTTCATCTTTGTATGGCGGGAATATTTGATACCTTTTGTCTTTAGTGCGCCGTTTATTCTTTTGTCCACGAGGCTATGTCGATAGTGTATGCCTTTTATCTATTTAGTATGCGGTCGATACTTCATGCAATTTTGTCTTTTGCCTTCGTACCTCTAAGTGTCTTCCGCCTGGTGAGGAGTGCCGTACATATTTCATGATGTGACCGTAAGAACTGTTCACGTGAGTTTTACACCGCTCGTTCTACCATTGTGGAGAAAGCGTCAAAATCCCATCCTGGACAGACAGGCTGACACTGTAATGTTCGTACGTTGTTTCTGTTGTTGGATTTATGGCTACCGGTTACAATAGTCCTACGCGAGACTTTCAAACTGAATCCCTCCGGAAGTTGAAAAACATGTTTGTCTCATGCCTGCCTGGAATAGACTCGGGTCTCCTCTTGCGGCCGGAAGTTTTCGTCTTCAGACGTGGAAGGGAAGAGAAGACACGATGATTGGTTATGGGAGATTTTCTGAACCGAGTACACATGACACCTGTAGTGACCCAGACACCTTATTGTACACTCGGGAACTGAAGTCACCATATACGTCATCATGGGGGCCTGGGCTGGTACCTTGTCCTGCTGTAAAATGCTGAATCGGGCTTCTGCAAAAATAAAAAACTCATTCATACACATCATGTACATATACTACGAATATATCACTGAAGGCGTACCTGTCCTTAACACTGGCCTGTTAATACATTCTTGCTGAACAATTTTAACGTGAAAAGCCATGGTCATTCAACCCATTCAAGTTCTAATATGCTTCTGTGCTTAACATTGGCTTCTTGTTGAGAATTATGAAAATCTCGTTCTGAATACTCGATAATGAGACGCTTGTTCGCTGTAACATGATCGAAATATTTTTTCTTTACACATCTAAAACAATGAAAGAGCCGGATAATGGAAACGTGATGTAAATGCATTAATGGTGTTCTGTATTTTATATCATCGGCCGATGTTTACAATAGTTATACAATACTGTCGTTATTCGCCTTACAGCGTATGTACCACTCTCTACATTCGATTTACATCACTGCCACCACTAGGGAAATTTTGTACAGAAATCTTGAATTACACTGATGTCACCGAGGTCACGGTGATAAGGCAGGAAGTGAAGTCAGAAAATACAAACAATCCGTCTCAACCTTTGTCTCTAATATAATACTTTATACACATGTACTCTCTTTATCAAAAGTGTGTACAACATGACTCTAACCAACACCCAAAACCATTTTATTGGTGAATGCTTACTGATTAAAAAGTTACCTGCGATCGAGGGCCCTAGCGATAAGGCTAAGGGTAACGAACCTATGTGAGTCACACAGGCTTCAAAGGTCAAGCTTATCTAGTGGTGGCAGTGATGTAAAGCAAGCATAGAGAGCAACACATGCGCTGATGAAAGGAACATGTTCTGTCGTTATTTTAAGTAATAGTGAGTGCAGGTGTATACAGATTCATTCAGCTTAAGTAAACTACGTTACTAAGTACTGTTGTCGATGCCCTGGCTGAAATTACCTAATCGAAAAGCATTTCGAGCAAATATTTGACCCTAGCACAGAGGCGTATACATTTCTTGATGGGCGTGTAATTCGAACCCCGAGGTGTGTCGATATCGTCCATATGGTCAGAATGCATCTTCTCTATGCGCCGATTTGCGTTCGGCTTTTCCAACATTGAAGAAGATCCCAAAATACAAAGTAGTGTTATTCCAAAAATGAATCCATTTTTCACTCAGTATTTCAGCACTTTATTACACCCTCATCAGGGGTATAACAGAATCCTGAATTTATTGTTTACAAAATGGTTTCATTTTTGGAATAGCATGCATTATACTTTTGTTTGAAATGAAAATTATCTGCAGAACTCCTCGATTTTAAGTACGAAATAGTTTTGGAAATATTTAGCTCACTGTGTGCGAATTGACTTACACGTTAAATTGGCGCGCAATTACAGGTTTCTAATAACAAGTGTTTGTGATAATTGAGGAAACCAGGAATCCGATAGCGGTCCAAGCAGGCCAATAAGGGTTGCTTTTGACAGATCGTATACTGACGCTGATCGATGCTGAGCAGAGGGAATATAGAGGGCATACTTTTGTAGGGCGTGAAAAAGAAAAACGATCAAATAAATAAATAAATAAATCACAGACATGGCTGTATACACGTTTCATTCGACCTCCATCGGTTTATTTTAGTATTTATTTCATTGGTGTTTCACTCGATCGCATGGATCGTTCATTAGCATATAGGAAACCGGAGAAAACTTGACTTACTGGTAAGAAGTTTTGAGAAAGTGTGAAAAACGGGCAGTGAAAATATTGAGACAAACAGAACATTAGGGAGTGGTAATGATGGATGCCTATTCTAGAGAAAATAAAATTCTTTCGTTCTTTATCGACAGATAAACTGTTATATCCTAGCCATATTAGACACGTTTCTGTTCCACTAAATGCATGGCTCTATGCCATATTGCATCCAAGGTCCGTTTTGCGTTTTCATAGTGTATTGTTTTAGTTAATGCGCTATAATTGTGCTCATACATATAGCCTACGTTGAAAGTGGACTTGCGCTTTTATACTTGTTATTGTTGAAATGAAAGAAAGGTTAAGAGATGAAGTGAGGCACGGCATATAGACAGCTGAAAACTGCGCGTGAAAATACTTTTACTTTTTGAGATTTTTGTAATAGAGCTAAATGCATTCAAATGTTTGAAATCTGTTGTGTTTGCTTTATGGGACGTACTCGATAATATGTAGCTCAAATTAGGTACAATGACGGCACAAAGTTCTTCCCACTCTGTCCACAGCTTTTAATGTTAGAATAACTCTTATTACCCATGAGTAAAAGTTTATGAAAACTAAATGAATGTGAAGAAAAAAACCCTTGCCACTGGCAGTATGGTCCAGAAAGCCCACCCTGCAGTAAAAAAAAAAAGTCCGTAAGCATATTTTTTCACAGTTTTCAGTGGCCATTCCCTTTGTGCTGACTTTTTCGTTCTATGGACAATGAGCACGCAGTCAAACCTTTAACCTGGTCGAGTTGACAGACAAAGGAGTACTCTCTATCACACTCCCTGTTCCACCATTTGTAGTCCGTGTCTCGGAAGCGTACACACTTCTCCATGTCCATGTCATTGGGCTGGTCGTTCTCTAGCGACCAATCCGTCCATTTTACAGGGGCACCAGTCCGCCAACGCCAGGTCTCAGACCCGTCCAGAGTACCGCCAAACCAAACGTCCGCAGAGCTGAAACGTAAAGGTTAATCAAAATTGTTAGTAGCATATAGAGGAAGCTTCGGTACGTTAGTAACATATAGAGAAAGGTTCAGCAAAGACTTTAGTGACATATAGAGAACGGTTATGCAAAGTCTGTGGCAATATATAGAGGAAGGTTCTGCAAAGACTTCAGTAACATATAAAGGAAGCTTCAGCACGTTAGTAACATAGAGAGGAAGGTTCAACAAAGACGTTAGTGACATATAGAGGAAGGCTCTGCAAAGACTAGTGACACATAGAGGAAAGTTATGTAAAGATTTTAGTGACATAGACGAAGGTTCAGCAAAGACGTTAGTGACATGTAGAGCGAGGCTTTGAAAGACTTCAGTGACACATAGAGGAAGGCTCTGCAAAGACTTTGGTGACATACAGAAGAAGGCTCAGCAAAGACTATAGTGACATACAGAAGAAGGTTCAGCAGAGACTTTAGTGACATACAGAAGAAGGTTCAGCAAAGACTTTAGTGACATACAGAGGAAGGTCCAGCAAGGACTTTAGTGACATACAGAAGAAGGTTCAGCAGAGACTTTAGTGACATACAGAAGAAGGTTCAGCAAAGACTTTAGTGACATACAGAGGAAGGTCCAGCAAGGACTTTAGTGATATACAGAAGAACGTTCAGCAAAGACTTTAGTGATATACAGAAGAACGTTCAGCAAAGACTTTAGTGACATACAGAGGAAGGTCCAGCAAAGACTTTAGTGACGTAGGCCTACAGAGGCAGGTTCAGCAAAGACATTAGTGACATAAAGAGGTCGGAACAGCAAAGACTTTAAGTGACATACAGAGGAAGGATGAGCAAAGACTTACAGAGGAAGGATCAGCAAAGACTTTAGCGACATATACAGAAAGGTTCTGCAAAGACTTTAGTGACATACAGAGAAAGGTTCAGCAAAGATATTAGTGACATACAAAAGAAGGTTCAGTAAAGACGTTAGTGACATATACAGGAAGGTTCTGCAAAGACGTTAGTGACATATACAGAAAGTTTCAGCAAAGACTTTAGTGACATACAGAGGAAGGTTCAGCAAAGACATTAGTGACATACAGAAGAAGGTTCAGCAAAGACGTTAGTGACATATACAGAAAGGTTCTGCAAAGATTTTAGTAACATATCAAGGAGCTTCAGCACGTTAGTAACATAGAGAGGAAGGTTCAGCAAAGACTTTAGTGACATACAGAGGAAGGTTCAGCAAAGACATTAGTGACATACAGAAGAAGGTTCAGCAAAGACGTTAGTGACATACAGGAAGGTTCTGCGAAGATTTTAGTGACATAAAGAGGAGGGGTCTACAAAGACATTAGTGACATACAGAGGAAGGTTCAGCAAAGACTTTAGTGACATATAGAGGAAGGTTCAGCAATGATTTAGGCTAACAACATAGCCTATACATTGTACCGTAGTTAAGTCGTACTTTAGACATTAAACTTTCCATGTTAGTTATTACATCAAAATGTGGTATGAAATAAAGTTTTAAGGAAAATTAAGAAAGACATGCCCCAAAAAAATGAGAACAAAATTTTCGATTTTGATGTATATTTTTTCAAAAATAACCCCTCTATTTTATACATATTTCCCGTCAGTGGTCGGAAATAGTCGGAAATGACACCGTCAGGGAACATACTGGGAACGCGGTACCAGCTCCCCAATCCGAGGTCTCTCTCCCAAAAAAAAGTTGTTTTGACAGCTATCACCATTGACGTCACCACAACGGGATAGTTAATTTCCAGAAAACCGTAGTTTACAGCCAAAGTAATTATGAAACTGCAACTACATTTAACTACTTATAGATGTATTTGGCGCCTCACCTATCAGCTGTTGCTTGCAGGAATTCCACCAGCTCACGGTTTTCCACCTCTGCTTCTGGGTGTGCCAGCACGTAGCCCATTTCCTCGCATAGATGGGCAGCCTCTTCCCAGGTTACCGCTGTGGGTACATACTTGTACGTAGTCGCCTGGCCAGCGTCTCCAAGGAGAGCGATTAAAACGGCCAAGGTCAGGAGCACAGACATACACTGGACATCCATGACTATATAAGGGCGTTGAGGCCAGCTGTTGTTTCCCGCTGAGGATAACTCTCTGCAATAGTCCTTTGTTAAGGCAAATCTCCAAATCTCCAGCCCCTGAAGGATTTCTTTCTGTAGCGGTTCGGGTACCCGCCAAATGTACAACGGATTGAGCAATATATCACATCTGTAGTGCCAGGGATTCGATTTGAATCTTGATTGTATATACCTCTCACTCTGAAGCATTTACCTCCTAAAAAGTATAAAATTACTATTTGATCCGTTGCTATATCGCCTCCAGTGAATTTCCTTCTAAAACTTAGTTCACATTTCTTTGAAAGAATAAATTTTGAATGCGTCGTGCTGAACTTCCAGTTACTGAACAGTTATAGATGAGTTAGCTCGTTTTATATTAATGGTACATTGTGTTACCGTTAAGAAATAAACGTCTCTGGTGTCAATTATTCCATTTTGTATAGTGCTGAACAAGAACATCAGTACTGACTACCACCATCAAGAGCAAACCATTATCAAAGTCTCTGGTTAGCTCCGAAACTCACGACATGCCGTTTGCTCCGCATTTTCCCATATCTGATGTGATAACTAAAAAGGCTGGCTGTCAACCTGTCAAGTCAATCAGTGAGTGATCTCTGCGTGCGCATGCGCCGTACTATTTTCCTACTGATTTCTCATTTGTCAAACGCTTCTCGTATGAAATGTATTTTATCGAAGCATTACGCGTATTTTTGTTGCCATGCTTCATAGCTGGAAAGCGATTTCCTATAACGGTGGATAATGCGCGATTTAAACTCTAGCAAAACTGAACTACAAATTGAGATGTGTAATACAGTTGAACGAGCTATGAGTTGTTTTTAATCCGCCGCTGGAAACATTATTTCCCCGCCTTTGTTCAGAAGGCGTGATATTTTTCACTCGTCACCATAGGGATACCATGGTCCTATCAGATGCTATATAAATGCTTTGCACTGTCACGAGGTGTTTACATGCAAAATCCATCGGATTCGATTAATGGCCAAGGTGTCACATAGAGGACAGAAAGCTGCGCTTCCGGTGGTGAGTGGTCAACACAAATATACACAGTCCGCTAATAACGGGTCATTTTAGTTAGTTAGAGCCATTTTGGTCGAACAAGGGTGGTTTTTTTCTTAAGCATAAATCGCGATTGGTGCCCGGTAACTAAATCAGGTGTGTGAGGTTTTCTTTATCTCAAACAACCTATAGCATGGCTAAACACATTGACGCACGATTACATGTAGAAACGGTCGATGATTCAAACGTCCTTTTTCGACTTTGGATACAGGCAAACTGAGGATTATTAATTTTTCAGAGCATATTGACGGTTTTCGTGAGTACAAAAAAACTCATTTACAGAAACTAAACAGATACGACAGTAAAAAGCCATATTCACGTGCTACCGTCCTAGGGACTTTTTGTATACTGACTTTATCAAACTTCAAACGGTGGCCGTGGATATGAACTTTGTTTCAGCATACCACGCGCCTCCATCAGACCACTCTATGAAATTTAGCCATCAATTTCCGGAGCAGATAAACAATGTTAGCCGTGTGTGTGTTGACGGTTAATTGTGAGTGGCTAGGTGTACATGGAGCATAATAATGGAGCTTTATCTTCTCACCACTGCGCAAGAGCGTGAAATCGATCTGGCGCCGACCGACAGGAAATGGACCAATCACAATCTAAATCTTTCTCACCATGAGCGAGCTGCATATACACTACATGTAGTAGCGGCTATCAAATTTGCGAAGCGATTTTATTGATTAAAATATACATTCTGTTTAAAACGAGTGCCTTGATTGCTCCCTTGATATTTTTAATGAATTATGTAATTTGTTTTCACCTGTAATGAGTTAAATGATACTCCTGGAGTGCATGCAAAGACGTGTCCTGGGGTAAGCTGATTTTTCAGTCCAATCAGGGGCGTATAGGAAGCAAATGGAAAGTGGGGGCGGGGCATTATCTCAACCACCGATTTATTTATTTGATTGGTGTTTTACGCCGTAGTCAAGAATATTTCACTTATACGACAGCAGCCAGCATTATGGCGGGAGGAAACCAGGCAGAACCCGGGAGAAACCCACGACCATCTGCATGTAGTTGGCAGACCTCTCAACCATTGAGACAAGGGTCTCGGACATATAGCCGTATACGCGTTTGAGCATGATTTAAGACAAATATCCACCCTCAAGGTCGTGATTAAGTTTTCGTGTATACTGCACATTCTGGCACAAATTTAGATATCGTTTCATTTCCATAAGTTATACAGTTTGAGAAAGCTGTCAGATTCCTGACGTCCGAAGACGCATTCTATGCTCCTTAATTCGACCAGCTGAAGTAAAAACAAACAGATGCATGTAATCTTTTCTTTTAATCTAAATGTCCAAGAACGTAACCGAAACCTCACTTGTCAGGTCGTGATGACAGGGTGCAAGGGGTATAGACAGGGTGCGAGGGGTATAGACAGGGTGCAAGGGGTCTAGACAGGGTGCACTCTATCACTCTGTTCCCTCAACCCACGCAGAAGTGAATATTAAGGGTTTAACGTCGTACTGAATAATCCTTCATTCATATGACGGCGAAAGCGTCCTTAAAGTGCATGTACCTGTAATTTGCCTCCTTGTTACAGGACGGATTTCCACTCCTCTTTTATCTAGCGCTGCTTCACTGAGACGACTTACTGACGGCAAGTAAGCGGCCCCATCCGAGCCAATATACTGATACCGGTCAACCAGTTGTTGCGCTATCTCCTTAATGCTGAACGGCAAGCGAGGAAGCTACCACTTCCTCTACTAAGGTCTTAGGTGTAACCAGGCCCAGAATTAACCCTGGATCTGGATCTGGATCTGGATCTCACATGACGGATGTAAGTGAAAAAAATGAGGGTGGTTTGTATCTGGATTCAAAGCGCAGCTGAGATATATTGGATTATCGACAACGTATAAATTAGTATGATACATGATTTGGATGCTGATTTATGCAGGTCATACTTTTCATACAGTTCTTTGTCATAGCGTACCAGATCGGTGTGGCACCTATGAGATAGTCCGATGTGTACATTTGGGTGGTGGTCAGTAGTGGATTGACCAGGTATAGGCCTAAAAACAAATTCAGGCGGACTGCAGGATACACAATTTCATGAGGACCGAAGGATATGCAATTTCATGAGGACTGAAGGATCCACATGCATTCAGGAGGACTGAAGGAAACACAATTTCATGAGGACAGAAGGATACACATAACTTCAGGAGAACATAAGGATACACATAAATTCGGGAGGACTGAAGCATACACATAAATTTAGGAGGACTGAAGGATACGCATACATTCAGGAGGACTGAAAGATACACATATTCAGGAGTGCTGAAGGAATCACATAAATCAGGAGGGCTGAAGATTACAATGAGCTTGTTTCTTACTATCTGCATTCAAAGCGCAACTGAGATACATCTGGACAAATTAGCATGATACACGATCTGAATGTTGATTTTACTCATTCACCTTGAACATTCCTTGCGCCTTTTCATCATCACTGAAGACTACTGACTGTCTTTTGGTTAACGCCTAGACTGATGCACATTCCTATACTTTATGTATAAACAGAATCGCAGTTAATCTGGTTTTGACTACAAGCACTCGGCAGTGTATAAATTCTAATTCACCGACCATAAAACAGTGTTCATCGCGACATGGAACTTATAACGCTGACCAGCATCTGGGATACGTATAGCGCACAAAGTCGGGAGACAATAGGCGCCTGGTGCATGTCATCACGACCTGACAACCTACATTATGGACAACTTTGATATTTTCACTACAAAGCATAAACTGTATACTTCCATGGCAACATCTTAATACTGTGAATATGTACCTATATATAAACCTATAAAGCCTTCTTGCTGCACTAAAATGCAATCCACAAATAAACCGTGACAAACCTTTTTGATGATTATTCAGGCTTTGCAAACAGGGGAGTTAATTCTTTGATGATTATTCACAGGTTTGCGAACATGGGAGTTAACTCTAGAGACCATCTTCTAGTGGAGATACCACTTGTGGGGAAAATGCGGATTAATTGACAGCTACTGTAAATGACCTAAATTTTCACCGAAAAGGGAGCATTTTTAGAACCATATAAACGTCATAAAATTACTTAACTTTAAATTCTTCCTGCACGAGACCATCCTACCTTCTAAATACACCTCAAAACATTTCCTATAGATCAATAGAACTTTTTATTTATTTATTTATTTGATTGGTGTTTTACGCCGTACTCAAAAATATTTCACTTATACGACGACGGCCAGCATTAGGGTGGGAGGAAGACAGCATGAGCTGGACTCGAGCTCACAGCGACCGCATTGGTGAGAGGCTCCTCGGTCATTACGTTGCGCTAGCGCGCTTATCAACTGAGCCACGGAGGCCCCAATAGAACTTTTTGAATCAGGCGGCAATGAGGGCAACATAGCCGTGGATGACATTTTAAGTCATTTACAATAAATAAGTATTAAAATAACCGTGGAACTGGATTACTGGCGGCGATAATTGACCATGTGCAAGGAAAGATAACATTTACAAATGAACTTTATCTATGATCACTGTATGTGGACAAATACAGGCACTGAAAACCGCGGTCGTGACATTTGATTCACGATAGAGCTTCTACCCATGGATATATAATACCTAACCAGCTTCATTACCCTGTACGGCAGCCTTATACATGCGACTGAACACATGATTATGACGATATTATACACATCTGCACTGTGTACATAAAACTATAAATATACATGTACATGCCTATACAGTATAGAAAATAAACGGATGAAATGGTTAGCTTATACTATTGTGTGAAATCAACACAACAGGACCCATTCCTTTCGTTTATTCGTTTAGCCATGCTGCTACTGGACGTATAAGTTAATTACCACACTTGACGCATTTACGTGAACAGCTATAATAAAACAGTAAATTGCAAAGAGACCAGATATCAGCGATTACGCGAGATCATTTGTCCATTATCACACTGTTGTCTCTGGACTGGTTTTACTCGACCAGTTTGTAATATTTTATTAATTGATACCTCTATCTGGAAAAATACACCCGAAGAAACAATTTTACCGTTTGTAAATACGGTTGTCAACATTGTATGATATAGGGCTATATGCACGTATTTGTTTTCAGCAGGTGGGCCACTCAGTATACATGTATAATTTTTATTATTCACAGTTTTGTAAAACATTTTTTTTTTTGTTCATTAATAATAATTTAGGGCGTCTTAACTCGAATCACATGCATTATATAGTGATAGTTGCATGTACTTATTCGTTTGTGTACAAATAAGGTAGTCATACAGCAAATCATTGATAAAGCCGCTCAAAAAATATATCTGAAACTGAGTTGAAAGGTCACTGACAAAATAATGTAGAGGGGCAGTTAGGACTTTTAACTGTGATGACCTATAATTGGTCTCAGACAGACAACACTATGCTGGCTTAGTCTCCGATCGTACCTGGGAACTGCCACCATAAGGAAAGTTTGTTTATTTTATTTATTTGATTGGTGTTTTACGCCGTTCTCAAGAATATTTCACTTATACGACGGCGACCAGCATTATGGTGGGTGGAAACCGGGCACAGCCCGGGGGAAACCCACGACCATCCGCAGGTTGCTGCCAGACCTGCCCATTTACGGCCGGAGAGGAAGCCAGCATGGGAAAGTTTGTGCAGAAATCTTGAACAACACCAAGGTCAGCAGAGTCATGTATGGTGATTAGGCAGGAAGTGATGTCAGAAATTAGAAAACTTTTGTTTCTATTAATATTTGATGCACATACATTCTCTCCTTCTAAAGTAGGCCTATACATAACATTCCAGCGGACGCCTGAAACAATTTCACTGATGAAATAGACCCACATGAGCACATTAGTGATAAAATATACACTGTACGTTTGTTTTATTTATTTAATTATTTGGCGTATATTCCTTTTATACAACGGTGGCCAGCATTATGGGGGGAGGGAACAAAACAAAGCTCGGGGAAAACCCACGACCACATTGTACGACTGTCGCACAAAGAAAGGTCGAACTTGTTTCGTTGTGGCAGAGATATAAAGCGTGCATGCATGGTGAACGGCACATGCACCGTAAGAGTGTGAATCTCAATTAACCGTCCCAGACTCAATCAACCTTGTCCAGCAAATAAAAGCTGCCAATATACCATGCATAAGTCGATCGTCCGAACAATCATGCAGCTGTTTAGATTTCATCGTTGAGAATTTCAGGTTATGCAAGCTCTGAATCTACAGTTTGACGATTCAGAATGATTGAATGATTTGATGTTTTACGTGACAATGGCAGTTTTTCCGCCATATCGTGGCGAGAACATGTTAGAAACAATAAACAGATACATGATTTGACACTTGAGTGTTATTATCATTTGTCAACTGCCACTTACACCCCACACTGTAGCCTCTGCTCTCGTTTTACTCGCTAAGCACAAGCCACAGGCCCTCATTAATTTTCCATACGCAACATTGTTAACGTTTAGCGCTGTAGCTCAGTCCCAAACATTTCGTGGCCAGTGGTGCATAGCTGGCCCAGCCTGGGAGAAAGAAGCCATAAAAATGTTGACATGGGTTGACCGTCAAAATCTGGACTTTTCTATGTCGGCAGCTGGAAGGGGTGCCTAACAACGTGAAGGGGACGTCACTCGCAGACTCATCACCACCTGTCTCCTCGTGTCCTCTTACCCAGAATGTCAAGCTTTCATCTGTAAAGTTCATACCTGCCTTGGGCTTAGACAGTAACCATCATTATGATACCAAGCATTCACCTGTACACCAAAAATGGCAGGCTCGTAGCGGAAAAAAGACCCCCCGAAAAACGGAAGTTGTAATGGGATACTGTTTCCAAATGTAGTAGCTCTAGACATGAAGAGGTCCACGGTCTTCGTCGTGATACTTTAGGCCCTAGAACGCTGATGACCTATTAACTTCACTCAAGGTCTCCATCACATTAGGCGATTCAGAAATGTAGTCAGCTCTGGGATTATGATAGACGTTTATGTCCCAGGTTTACTGTAGCCTTGTTTACTGTAGGTACCGTGAAAGGGAAAATTTACACCGAGGGCATTCACACCGCAAATATTGGAGGAACAAGGGTGGCTAGTCCTGTATGTATAGTTCAGCCAGGACGATATGCACGACCGCGGGGTCACCGCATAGCTCGTGCTCCTCAGATGTGTATACCTGAACGCTCGTCGCTTTTACACTTGGGCACAACAGCTACGTCAGTTGGTTCAGAACCACACAGTGTATCCTCGAAACCCTAAGCTCGATATATACTTTAAAACCTCTGCGGGAACCCAATTTCCCATAGATTTATATACAGTAGCAACTTATTTGCTTTCATTTCCCTGTGAACAAATGGCACTATGACCTCCTTATATAAATACAAATGAAAAACGGAAGCATTAAGTTTCAATTTTATTTAGGAAGAGGCTGATCGAACTTCTTACAACTTGACATGCGCAATGATGTTATAGGGGTCCATCCAACGTTCATCTGCGGTCGATGTCCATTTATCTCACTGTTGAATAAAAAAAACCTCGTGTTGGATCACAATAAATAAAATAACGACAAGCACCTCAAGTTTGTCCCAAATCGAACTAGATAAACCGGAAGGAATGCATCGACCACAAACATGTAAATTATAAGATTTACCAAATCTTATACAGTAAGTTGATATATCCATTAAATTCAATAGCTCTAGGTCAACATTTGTAACAACAGATACCCTATAATTCCTGGAGATTTTGTTCCTTATTCCATAGAGGGCATAAAGGACGCTCATTACAGAAAAATCAACACCTCACACGACTTTCATAAGAAAAAAAATTATTACACATGTACCGGTATTTTCTGCTTTGTTCGTGTGATTCCAACATCAAGACGTCAGCCTGTCCTTGTTGGTCTTCTTATTCGCCAATATACAAAGGCTTTAGTGTTCAAGGGTGTCAGATGTGAATGGCGGGTCACAATTTTTCCACCCACAAAACTAGTCGTCGTCGTCGTCGTCGTCATAAGTGAAACGTTCTCGAGACTATCAAATAAACATAACTATGCTCCAATAAGTCCGTTTATTAACTTGTGTATCGTATGTATGTCTGTCTTCCTCTCCAGCCCTAAGTGGGAAGGTCTGTCATCAACCTGCGGATGGTCGTGGGTTTCCCCAAGGCTATGCCCGGTTTCCGCCCACCATAATGCTGGCCGCCGTCGTGTAAGTGAAATATTCTTGAGTACGGCGTAAAACACCAATCAAATAAATAAATAAATACGTGTATATGTACGCAGCTACCGTCAGATCCGTATTTTGGGGTCTGAACTGATTTGAATTTTAGACTGAGAGGCACATGATTTGATTTCAAGTTCGTGTCTGCATGGTCTACTTACAGGTGTATACAGGTGGGGGGTTATGATTAAAGCTGGAAGGGGAGCGGGCTTGAGGGCAAGATGCTTTCGTCCCCCGGCCTGCGTAGCCCAATATAAATTACCCTCAGACATTTTATTATTATCATTAAGAGATGTTCTCTCAAAAATGATAATCTGTTAAATTTAACAGTCTGAGTGATGTTAAAATGTAGTGTGTTATTCTAGCAGATTATTCAGTTAAATGTACCACGCATATAATTCTATTAATATCAGAATTGTAGTACAATGGGAGAATATCGTGAGAGAACATACTTTGGCTTCCGGACTTGATAAGCATTGTCACAGTTTCTCATTGAACTCCCTGCAGATTGCCATTAAGGTTGTCATACCATCCTAGGGTAAAATATATCGACGTCCTTTGTATTGCACCGGCCCGGATAGCACAGTTGGTAGAGCGTCCGCTTCGGGACTGGTAGATCCAGGATCAATCCTTGATCGAGTCACACCTAAGACTTTAAAAGAGGAAGTTGTAACTTCCTCGCTTGGCGTTCAGCATGAAGGGGATAGTGCAACGACTGGTTGACCCGTATCAGTATAATTGCTCGGGCGGGGCGGCTTGCTTGCCTTCGGTAAGTCGTCTTGAGCAGTGAAGCAGCACTAAATAAAAGAGCGGTGGAAATCCGTCCTGCAACAAGGAGGCACATTACACGTACATGCACCCTAATGATTCCTTCGTCGTCATATGACTGAAAAATTGTTGAGTACGACGTTAAACCCCAAGCACTCACTCACTCACCTTTGTATTGCTCTACTGGTCGTTTTCAAGAGCCGGCGTCCTGGGGGTTAAAGGTTATCGCCCGGACTCTTCATGACGACTTGCCCCTGTGCTGGGATAATAAACTGACCTACTTCAAAACCTGCCATACCCACTGTAGCCTTAAAAAGATAAACAAAACAAAGATAATAATAAATAAATATAAATAACAACAATTCTATTTTTATGCAGATGTGCACATTCTGGTATCTACGCGATATGATGGAATTCTACATGGTTTTAGATAAGAATGCCGCTCACTGGGGACCCCTTTGAAGGCTGGTAGAGCGCCTCAGTGGCTGTACTTGGGGTACAAGTAGCTCGCAGGCAGAGCGTTATAGTGGCTGTGTACTTGGGTTGATCTCAGTCAGTGAGACAGGCGATTGGGAGAGGTTTTCATTGCTGAAACGGTAAAGATTTTTTAGCGTCACATTCCAGAGCAAAAATGGCGCAGTTTTGGAGCCTTTTCGTTGTTGCATTGGTCTATGTGGCCTATGGTGAGTACATGAAGAGACAATTTACGTTTTAGTTTTGCGAATATCATGCGATAAATAAGCGAACACCACACTCCAAAATGGAAACTGTGGCCACTCCAGAGAAGGCCGGCTGTAGTAGGCCCTGCAGCTTGGCCTTGGCTTGGGCACAAAGAATTTCGCGGGCTTCAGGTTGTACTGGGCCTGCACATAAGTAATTACATAGATGTGTTTTTACAGTACAGGTAGGCCCCCATAACCATTGGTATCTCGTGCATAAGTTCCACAATCTGGAGACTTACAAATAACCTCATTTATAGCATTGAGCTCCACGATGTTATCTTCATTGTTGGCGTGGACGTCTTCTGGAGATAAAAAAAAAAGCTCCAAAACGGGGCTGTTGTAAAGACTAGGGTTATTTTTACGTGTAACTTTCTACTTCACTTCTTCTGTCAATTCGATGATTTTGGTCAAATATGGAGACCATGTTCATCTGTCTAAAAGATGTCTAAAAACCACGTTCAAGCACACTACCACCATATTTGGCCAGCCTCATTCAGGGAGGCAAGAATAAATTGACGTAAGTAGTCAATCTACCACGTGATGGCAACCTCAACTTTAAAATTCCCCCAGTATAGAGTGCTTGGACAGATGAGGGGTGGGTTCAAAACCCGTCCTTTGACAGGGAATTTGTAGATTTAAGTAGTGGCTCAAGACCACTTGTCTTCTACAAATATGATGTGCATACATTTATCTGGGGCCTCTACAACATTTATTTATCACACATTTGTCGTGCAATATTTTGTGCGTCACTATTAACATACCATTGTCCTATATGTGAGATATTGTACAAATACGACCTCTTTGTGAAAGTAGTTCATGTGAGATAACAGATAGGGGCTCTGGCAAACTAAGGCATTTATGTCTTAGCTCTTGTGAGACAGTCATCAGCACACTGTTTGGTCATGTGACCTCACTGAAGGTGAAAACGAAGCGAATTTAACCCATGTGAGATAGGCATTGAAAAAAATTTTACTGTAAAAATGTCATCTCCTGCGCCTTGCGAGGAACCCAAGTACTCAGAACCATGAATAGGATGGTATTTTACAGTTGCTCCTGTAAACATGACATTGAGCAAACCCAACTATGCCTGATGTACATGTATATATTTATTCTGTACATGGAAAGGTCTGCAGCAACCTGCAGATGGCCATGGTTTTCAAATAAATCAAATAAATATATATTCAATGTAGCAGCTACCATAATAATCACGCCTTGTAGTTTATGAGGGCTTTCATTTTTTGGTGATCATTAAAAGTCATCCAACCAATAGAATATATCAGGTGGGCATAAAAAAAATGGGCCGTTCTTTGACTCTCAATATCTCTAAAACCCTCTTACGTCAGCTTCTAAAAATTTCCACATTCAAAACCATTATGTCCTAAGTATACAGGCCAGATTTCAATTTCATCCTTTAAGATTTCTTTTCATGGGACCAAAATCAAAATAGTCCAAAACGCATGTTCCGGACATTTCAAAATGATGTTCCACCTTGTTTTACTTGAAAAGGTCATCAAGTCCTAGTCCGCCGCAGAGAAAACATCCTAATTCAACAAAAGTTATGCCTATCTGACAGAAGGGTTTCTCTGACACTAGAGCCAGACAATTTTTCCAGACTACACTTGATTGATGCGTGTCACACAGGTGCAGCGTGCGCTCTACTCATGACACCTGTATGGCCCATTTTTTTTATGCCCACCCGATATATAGGAGAATATTGCAATAAATTAAACCTTATAGGTCATCCTTATAAAATTATTTGGTAGGGTTAACCCAACCCTGTTTGAAAAGATAGGCTACTTGTATAGATCTCTTTTTTTTTTTTTCCTTAAATTTTAATTCTGGCTAACAAAAAACATAGGGATTATAAAGAAATTAACATGGAGAAAAATAAGACATTTCTTTCTTTTTAGTCAAACTGACTAGCTTACAGTAATGAAAATTTGGAGAAAACTTTTTTCTTTTTTTTCATGTTTAAGCAGTTCTTTTGTTAAATGACTGGTTTAAGCTCTTCCCCATTTTGGTTCACACTATAACAGTGTGAAATAGAACTGCTTTCAAGCCTTTGGTTGCCACTACTCATAAGTTTAACTCTTTGATCCCGTGTGACATACACTTACTTAGGCTTGTTTATAGGGTTAACCTACCTTAGGGTTGTTTATCGGGTTAACCCACACAATTTATGTCTTCGTACAGACAAATACAATCAAGATTTGATCATCAATAAAACAAAAAATGCAAGTACAAGTATCTATTGCACTCGTGTAGTGCATACTGTACATTGTCTTATAATTAATATCGAAAATTAAAATTCATGCATCTGTATTAAGAGAAACAAAAGGTCAAGACAGAATTTGATTTTTCTCTCTGACACCACACTCTGCCTTATGTCTATAACTCCAGACAGTGACCTTTGTTAGGTTTGGTTCAGGATTTGTGTACAAAATTTGCTACTAGTGACAGTAGTGTAAAGAGAGGGAAGAGAGCATGAGAATGGGCATTTTGTAGTGGCAAGTCCAGTATTCATCTACATGTAGGTCAATTCAAATTATGATACACAAATCCTGCCCGTCCTAATTTTGACCCAAAAGCGTCCTTTTGGATCAAGGGTAGTCACTATTCAACCATTTAAGGTGCCCTCTGATATCAGAAAATGCTGCAGTACTTTTGCACAGGTACATGCTATAAAATACTTATAAAAGTCCCCAGGGAGTGATAGAGGGTTGACTATTGGTTTACACCCCAGTCACAACCTAAGACTTTAAAAGAGGAAGTTGCAGCTTCCTCACTTGCAGTCAGCATTAAGGGGAGGTGCATTGACTGGTTGATCCGTATCAGTATAATAGCTCGGGTAGGACGGCTTACTTGCCGTCAGTAAGTCGTCTCAGTAAAGCAGCACTAGATAAAAGAGTGGTGGAAATCCATCCTGCAACAAGCAGGCATATTACATACACTTTAAGGACTCCATCGTCATATAACTGAAAAGTTGTTAAGTACGACGTTAAATCCCAAGCAGTCACTCGCTCATAATAAGTCTGAGTGATGTTAAAATTTAGTGTGTTATTCCAGCAAGGATGTGTTGCACACTTAATAAATCCACTTGAATGTAAAGTTGTTGTTTTTGTATGAACACATGCATTTAAGTAATGATAATATGTATGAATATATATTAAAATGAAAGTAGGTGTATCCGTTGCCGAGGTGGTTGGAGTGCCAGCGTGGCGCGGCACAATGACCTCTCATTGTACGTTTGAAGGCCTCCAGCAACCTGCACATGGTCGTGGGTTTCCCCCTGGGATCTCTCTGATTTCCTCCCACTTTACTGTTATGCTGGCCACCATCATATAAGTGAAGTATTCTTGTGTATGGCGTATAACACCTATACAATAAATAAAAATATGATCAAAATCCAGGCTGAATGCATTTGATAGCTGAAAAGACCAATTTCTTGTCCAAATATATTTATTAAACGTGTTACTTTCTTTTTTATAGCATTATTACACAAATATATCATCTGGGCATAAAAAAAATGGGCCGTACTTTGATGCTGCATTGCTTCATTATCCTTTGTTCAAACCCTTTCAAACTTTAGACATTCAAATAGCATGATTTTGTTAATATACTGACCAATTTTCAAAGTCATAGCTTGAGTTGTCTCTACGCAGGGTAAAAATGAAAACATAGCCTCAAAAACGCACCTTCGGGTGATCCACATTGCATCCCCTGTCAGGTGTCATTAGTAAAGCGCACCTGTGTGACACCTGTCAATCAAGTGTCGTCTGGAAAAATTGTCTGGCTCTAGTGTCAGAGAAACCCTTCTACCAGACAGGCACAAATTTTGCTGAATGGAGATGGTTTTCTCTGCATTTTGAAATGTCCGGAACATGCATTTTTGACTCTATTTTGATTTTGGTCCCATGAACAGAAATCGTAAAGGATGAAATTGAAATTTGGTCTGTATACTTAGGACATAATGGCTTTTGAGTGTGTAAATTTTTAGAAGCCAATATACCGAGATATTGTCCCAAATACTCATGACACAAAAATGAATTTTAAGTGTCTTTTTCTCTGTAAAGAAAAATCGAAAAAAATTTTGAAGACCACATTTACAACTAACTTTGCATTCTTTCATATGGACTTGATGTAAATTTTTAAGTTTTCTCCACCTTTAAACACCATTTATTTATATACATGGTAAATGACTTAGAATTTATTCTGGGAAGATGTTTTGAGGTTTGTTTGGATGGTAAGACACCTGGGTCAGATTAATAAAGCATTGTTGAGTCCATCCAGATTTACAAAACTGGGTGAACTTTTTTCGGTGTGGACTGGTGCTTGTATGTACCTGGCATCTTTTATTTCGAGCCTTATTTATAGGAAATACTACTCGAGCCTTATTTATAGGAAAAACTACTCGAGCCTTATTTATAGGAAATACTACTCGTCAAAGTGCAAGTGTCGGCACCACTTTTGGTGGCATAATTTTAGGCCTTTAAGCTGTGTACGCTGAAGATTTGTCAGCCGTTATCTGATAGCATTATGTATACAGACCTTTGGTCTGATCTTGGAGAAGTACTCACAGGCCTTGCATGCAAGGTTAGAGTGACCTAGAGGGCAGAGATAAAGGCATATGTTGTGTGTGGGGGGGAGGGGGGAGGAGGAGACTGTTTTCACTCTTTATATGAAGAAATTGTTAATGCTTGTAAAGCTGGGTGGGGAGTTGGCGGGGGGGGGGAGAAGCAATGTATTTTATCAGGTGCATTAATTGGAATGAACCCTTTTGTTGTGTTTTGTTTTTTTTTGTCACCTGTTAAAGATTTATGAATTCCAAGTGCATAACATACGTGTGTTTAAAGGGTATATTTCACAAATTGCATCTTGGACCAACGTGTACAGGTTATGTGTCAATTCTATAAATTTCATTTGACATTCAGTCGTGACAAAATCAGTTAAAGCACTTTGTCCACTTTGTTAAAACTTGAGATATGAAGATAGAATACATCCCTATATTTTGTATGTGTTTAGTTTCTAATAATACATGTACATGCCTCCTCTTTACAGCTCTGCCTGTACATCGTTCTTGTTATGACAAGAAATGATTGAAGGTCAACTCCGTTGTTAATTGTAATTACTGAGACCCTGTACCACTGCCCTAGCTACCATTGCTCAATTCTCTACTGACTGACATGGCCTACTGCATGGTTGAAACAGATACATGCAGACAGGAAGAGATGCTTGTTCACCCGGCAGCTTCAAGTGGAATTATTATAGTTCTATTTTTGACCGTATTCGTGTTGATGAACCTTTCCTATATTACAAGAACTTCGCTGGACTGGCTGAACAGTCTCAATCATTAATGTCTAACCATGAGAGGAAGTATTGAACATTGTTAATAGCTGTAGCATTATAGACACGATGGTCATTATACGGTTGGTTGTTACGCAATTACTCTAAAAAAAAAAAAACATATTTTAGGCAATTTTGGTTTGAGGATGATAAGTAGGCCTTTCCATAAGTCAAACATTAGCAAACACGGACCTACACTGTAAGTGCTGTTGCGACAGTGTTATTTATGGTGAGGGACAAATGCAGTTCAAAACGAAGTCTTGATTTGATATATTTACAGGGTACTAATGACATGAAATTTACCGCATAAATCAGCCTCCGGTAATGAGAAAATTAAAGAGACCCACAATGAGTGATTTACCCCATGGAGTATTAACTATAACAATCTGTAAATGTAGATGCTACATGTTTAGAGAGATAAAATACACTTCTACATGTACGTTATATATAAATATATACTTTCCTTGCTGGCTTCGGGATACTTATGCTGGCACCAGATAATTGGTTTGTCCGTAGTCACTGTCGTCTCAGCTATCCATTCCAGGTAGGTGTTCCCATGTGTCTGTATTAGTAAATCCACACAAGCATGAAACCATAGCGGCATATTGGATAAATTCCTACTCTACCTGTCATGTTTGAATGCATACTCCTCTCAGCTCATACAAGAGAGATAACTACTGACACTTTTAGCATATCTTGGACTTGTTTAATGTTTTCTTCAATTTTGTTTAATTCATTTGAGAAATGTTTTTAGTGTTCAGTGTTGATTATGGAGCCCTCTAGGTCATTACTGGTGAGACTGATCCTAAACAATAGCCAGAATGCGTGTCAAAAGGTCTAACTTGTCCGATAGTGGCAGTGATAATTTATACATGATTTCCCTCACTGTGAGGAGTCTGCATTCAAACATGGCGGTTGGGGTTGGAATTTATCCAGTTTCCACTACAGTTTCATGTTTGTGACAGACAGCTTATTTGGTGCCCAGTAGTAGTGTACTGAAGCCAGCAAGGGAAGTACAGAGGTATTCAAGGTAAGCTTGTGGAACAAGGCAGAGCTGTGATAGTATATGTAATCAGAGCCCTACAGAGCTAGGTAGTTGCAAGCTCATAATGTTAAGAGATCTATGCGAAACTGGGCCCCGTCTGGCACACATCTTCATGTTCAGGGGGCCTCCGTGGTTCATTCGGTTAGCACGCTAGCGCAGCGTAATGAACCAGGAGCCTCTCACCAATGCGGTCGCTGTGAGTTCAAGTCCAGCTCATGCTGGCTTCCTCTCCGGCCGTAAGTGGGAAGGTCTGCCAGCAACCTGCGGATGGTTGTGGGTTTTCCCCGAGCTCTGCCCGGTTTCCACCCACCATAATGCTGGCCGCCGTCGTATAAGTGAAATATTCTTGAGTACGGCATAAAACACCAATCAAATAAATAAATAAATAAATCTTCATGTTCAGTCTTTGAACAAAAAACACAGTTTTATAGTGAATCGATGTTGCTTGTACATGATCATATCTGGCAAAGGTTTTAATTTTGCTGCTATAAAGCCATTTATCAAACTTAAGACTCCCAAAAACGAAACCTGAAGGCAAACTACATGCTTGCCTTGAAAGGAGCTGAAGATATCAGCGCCACCTGACGTCAGGGGGAGGAAACCAGTCAGTCAGGGGGAGGAAACCAGTCAGACGGCATGTACTCACATGCAGTCACTAGCGCTACACTAATGTCAAAAACAGAATGATGAAGTTGGTCAAATTATTCATGAGTTGATTTGGTAGAGACCAAAAAAGCTTATTATGTGTCCTGTTTGATTTCATATGCCCCTCCGCTTCCAAAAATTGCCCTTTTAAATCTAATCTACACAGAGGGTCGTGAAGATTTCCATAAAAGGACGATAACTTGTATCGCGAACTGGTTGCTTCGCGGAACTGCGGATATGTTTAAATTGAGTTTATGTAAAATTTTGAATATTTTTTTCCAAAAAAAAACAGCCTCAGATTGTATGAATTTAACCAGTTATTGATTTTTTTTAATTCATTGGATGAACCGAATGTCGGCTTGTCCAGACAACTCCTATGACACCCTGAGATGACATGAATGAAGTGTTAAAATATTGATTCACCATGCATGCATCTAATGCTTTTCATTGCACTTAAATAAAAATGAAACTTAGATTGGATCACACTAACCTAATACCGGCCCGGATAGCACAGTTGGTAGAGCGTTCGCTTCGGGAGCGGTAGATCCAGGATCAATCCTTGGTCGAGTCACACCTAAGACTTTAAAAGAGGAAGTTGTAACTTCCTCGATTGGCGTTCAGCATGAAGGGGATAGTGCAACGACTGGTTGACCCGTATCAGTATAATGGCTCGGGCGGGACGGCTTACTTGCCTTCGGTAAGTCGTCTCAGTGATGCAGCACTAAATAAAAGAGCGGTGGAAATCCGTCCTGCAACAAGGAGGCACATTACACGTGCATGCACCCTAATGATTCCTTCGTCGTCATATGACTGAAAAATTGTTGAGTACGACGTTAAACCCCAAGCACTCACTCACTCACTCACTAACCTAATATATAAAACATACTGCAAGTCTTCATCCTTTTCTGCCTGTAAAGCACTTTTTTCCTTGGAATTTATGCGTACAGTTATTATGAAAAATGTGTTGTTGTTTTTTTTTTGTCATTAAATATACATGCTTAATGAAACCTTGGACATTATTTCTCCACACCCTGTAGTTCTCTCATAATGTTTCATAATATTGGTCACTGTGGTGGTTGAAAGGGTTGATGAATTAGGGATATGCACATATTTATATCTTCTTTGCATTAAAAAAAAAAAAAAAAGCTTCAGCATTCAGATGTTCATCATCATCCAGATTCTGTTGACTGGTAAAATCCATGCCAAAAAATAAATTAAACCTTTCATCTCGCTGTATTTCAGAGGGTGTGTTCGTGGATGGCGCATGTCCATCGAGTCAGGCCGAGGCGGAAGCCGAGGCCAGGAAGTGTCTGAACAAAATTGGACTACAAATAGATGCTGCAGGAGCTGGCGAATCCATGGCCAACAATGACATGAGCCAGATGAAACAATACTGCACGTAAGTCCACCACAATCAGTCGGAAGTCACGGGAAATGTGCAGCAAGGGAATCATTCTCTTCCTGAAATGAATACTGTGAGCCTATCATCCCAGCTTTAAGCTAATCAAAATGAACTATGGCCATAATATAAGCTTTTGCTGGACAGTCTTCATCCATTGAACTGTATTAAATGTCCACTGTACTGTGTCTGAACCATATGGTACACATCAAAGGGTCCGTGGCTAAATCAATTAACCAGACCGGCTCAAGACTTGTAAAAGAGGCTTGGGCTGTTCAGGCACCAGAAACTCTGATTTGAAAAAATCTGTGTATCAGAGTGTATCAATCATTTTGTGATATTAAGCGGCAGTTTAGTGCCACCCTAGGGTTGCTGCATGCATGAAGATCATACCTTCAACATATATACTGGCACTACATGTAGTTCACAACTCTGGGGATATGTACTGTATTGTCCTGATATTGTCCTTGTGGTTTTAGTCATAGACATAAGCAGACCCCTAGCTAAGATTTGGTGAAGGCATGGGGGAAGGGTAGTTTTACATCTAACATCAAGATAAATTAAGCGGTCCAAAATATTGTATTTTAGTAAGCTTTGTAATCCTCATAGTCAAACGGGATCCTTAATCGCAAGGCTTGCTGCTGTACCCCATTCGATAGATATGACATCTGACCATAATTCCGGGGTCACCACGGCAGAGAATTTTCTCATTCCACCGTAGACATTTTAGTGTGAGGTGGACGACATCGCTTGTAAAACTGTGCAAACGGGGTTGCTGTAAGACAAGTGGGGAAGTTGTCAGTGACTTGCCAATGATCGGTGGTTTACCCCAGTTTCTTTTGGGGGTTGGCTCCACCCACCTGACAATATTGACCCACCCGTCATATAAGTGAAATAATCACGAGTATGGCGTAAAACAACAATCAGTCGGTTAGTCAGATATCTTAAAGGATAAACAAAATGTTAATTGAAACTTATTTTGGAACCCCAAAAAGAGTCGGGAGTCGAAAAATAACTACACGTTTGTACACGATCATATGCCAATGGAATTATAGGGCGTAGCGTTGTTTTATTCAACAGAAAATTAAAAATACAGGGAAAAATACTTTACAAAACACATTTTTAAGCATGGCGCCAGGAACTGTGGTTTCACAGAGGGATGGCAGACGCTCTGAGAGGCATGGTGGAGTGCCACTCAATAAAGCGCTAGCTAGGGCTCCAGATATAAGGTATCCACATCAAATACACAAATACATGCATTACCCCGGTCTCATCATAGTGCAAACAGTCTCAGTGGGTTTCCAATAACAGATCCCCCTGGCCAGCATTGAAACACTAGGCTGATTAACCTTAGAGACAAGGTCAGATTTCCAACATCAGTCCTGATGATACAAGCTTTGACATAATTGCTGCCTTTCATGCTGTACAAAGAGCTGATAAGTCAGTTTTGGTACAAAACTTGATAGCCAAGTTGAATTTTTGTCGGTTTGCCATTATTATGTTCAAGAGACTGATATCCACTTGAATTTTCCCTATTAATTTAGAATAAATTAGATAATTAAATACCGAAATATTGGCCCCTTTTTTTTTCCATTCAAAATAAGTATTAAAATTCTTAAGATTTATAAAGTTGGCTGCATTGTATTTTTTCTAATTTTGGAATTTTTTTTAAAACTAGAAATAGTACTGATACTAGCCTGATATTTACTTTGTTCAAAGTAGACAAGAGTCGGTTTACTGAAGGCAGTTAACATTACTGTCAAATGGAGCAGAAAACAGACCACGAAATGTTGTCGGTTTTGACAAGATGTTGGTTAATTAAGGTGTCAGTGTTGAAAAGAGTCCACTATGTTACTATTTACAGCTAGACTGGTTTATGAATCTAGTTGGTAACATTTAACGTCAAGTCTGTATGATCATTAGAGGCAATTCAGTTCCAAAACTCTTGGTAATTAAGGGCTCTGTCCAAAACCTGAAAGCTGTGACTTGACAGTTCTGGAAGCAGAAAAAAAATGTTGTTACAAAACAGTTCTTTCAGGCCCAGAAATGACCGCCCACACAAGAAAAAGACATTTATATTCCTTTTGACACCTGAGTATGAGTAACTGTCTTATTTAGGCAAGATATGTTTTGCTCAATAATTGTTCACGTCAACATTGTGGAGTACAGAAAGATGCTCAAAAACTTTAATGCAGATGTGTAGGGGATTGGAAACTGTAAAAGACAAAACTTGAAGCCAGAATTTAAAACATTATTTACCATAAATGACCTGCATTTAGCCTCTGGCGGTTGCTCATTTTGCCTCAGGCAGTTACTCATTTCCCGCTTGGCGGTTACACATTTTGCCCCTGGAGGATGCTCGTTTTGCCTCAAGCAGTTAATCATTTCGCCCTTGGCAGTTACTCATTTTGTCTCTAGCCGTTACACATTTTGCCCCTGGCGGTTACTCATTTGCCTTAGGCATTTACTCATTTTACCTCAGGCGGTTACTCATTTTACCTCAGGCGGTTACTCATTTTACCTCAGGCGGTTACTCATTTTGTCTCTGGCCGTTACACATTTTGCCTGATTCTGATCTTAGAAAGGTGTTTAGATGGTAGGGTAACATGCAAGTGGGAAAATATGTTTCAGGCGCAAGATTAATATTTTAAGGCTTATTATTGCCTCAAAAAATTAGATTTTGTGGCGAATTTTTGCATCAGTTACTTTACCGGTAGTTATATCTGGGAATAAGCAGCATTGCAAATAGTATTTTGGCAGGTGTCAAGTGTTCTAATGAAGTGTCAGGTGTTCATAATATGCCAATTATG